>NC_052619.1:33312351-33433596 GCF_016545825.1 Eucalyptus grandis
CGACGGACGATCGGCTCTCCAGGGACCCCGATCCGACGGTCGCCGAGCGCGCAAGGAACAGGGCTCAAAATCCGCTCCGCTTCTGCAGGATTCGATCTGTTCGAGGAGGGACGGAGGGGTACGCTGCTCCTGGTGATGACGATGATGATGATGATCGATTGAATGGGAGCGATTTGGGGAGGCCGGGATTCTTAGATGGAAATGGACTACGTGTCCGAATTTCCCACATTCACTCTCGGATCAAAGTCCCAGGAAGAGGCTGAGGTTATTTCTTGGGGAGCCTCTTCCGAAGGTACAGGGATTGTTTTTTTCTTGTTTTTGGAGAATTTAGCTGCTGGCTTGGTGGGTTTTGTTCGTTACTGTGTTTTTTTTTTAATGGGTTTTGAGGAATTTGACTGAGGTGGAGTTTCGATGCGGCAGGGAAATGAATTCGAGTTCTTTGGTGTCCTTGGGGATTCGTCTTTCTCTTGGGGGGTTTTGGGATGTTTGAGTATTGGGTTTTCTGTGGGTAGACCTGAATCTTGCTGGGCGTGGATGTTTTGGCCTTCGCGTGAGGTTGATAGTGTTTTTCTGTGTAGAAGGTTCGTGTGGTGGAATTGTGGGTTAAGATTCTAATGAATTTCGCGTCTGAAAGTCTGAATCTTGTCAAAGAGAAGTGAGTTTCAGGAGTCGGAGGTATATTGCTGAAGGATCTGAGTTTGATTGGAATTTACGTTGAAAGTGTAGTTCATTGTATGGAGGAGTTACCATCATCTTGGTTAAGAATTTCTGAACGTGTGTTTATGTAGGTGTGCATTTATGTATAAATTACTGATATATGCAGATTTATTGGCAGGGATAATTGAAGGTTTTGGTCTTTGGTTTGTTTAGTTTGTAGCTTTTTGGAATAGATTTGATTGGAATAGTGAAGATAGAATATTTGGCTGGTCAAGAGATGACTTACGTTTTTGTATTGTCTCACGATTGTATATTTTTCCCTGTTATCAATATTTGATGGTGCAATATGTTGACGGGTTATGTTTTTGGAAGGTGAGTTACGGTGTCATGTTTGTTTAGTGAGTGTGAATGGATGCAGCTGTAGGCTCCAGTCAGAGTTTTTTGGTGGGCAAGAGCTTGGGAATGTGACAAGCTATGGACCTCCCCAGAGTACCCAGGACCATGCTGTCTTTTTGGGAGGGGATTGATCAAGGGCTCTCCCCCATAGGCGAGATGATGAGTGATGCAGGATGTATGTTTGCAGTTGGAGATAATTTAACTTCTCATGTAATTACACAAACTGAGTTTCCTTTTCATATCAAATATATCAGCTTGATAGTCAATTGATTGTTCCTTTCATTTTCTAACTGTCATTTCTAGACATCACACTAAATTGTCAAATTTTCTTAGGGGAAAACCATTGTCCTCTGAAATCCCAATATTCAAAAATTGACAGACTTTTGGTCCCTTTTTCTCCTTTTATTTGTCACACCTTCACACTTAAAAGGGAAGTTCACTGGAAATGCCCTTCAATGTAGCAAAGACAACACTTCTTCATTCTGCACTCTCACCCTAGGCTGAACCCCTTCATCTCTCGTCTATTTCAGTGTGCAATTAAAAAAGTTTCATTCTTTCATCTCGTTCTTTCTCTTGTCTTTTTTTATTTTTCTGTCTCCAAGTTATATATCGATTATGGTTTCTATACAATATATTGTATTTGCAATACTGAATGCTCTCTTGTCCCTGCAACTGCAGAAGTAAAATCAACCGGAAAGTTGGGGAAGGTTAGTTGTTGCATTTAGATTACGTCCTTTTGCATCAGTGATTTATGTTCTAATGGACCTTCTTTGGATGCAGGCACTTTTGGACAGGTTCTGGGTGCTGGGATAGAGAAGCTGGGAAATGGTTGCCATAAAAGTTGTGCGAAGCATTAAAAAGTATCGTGAAGCTGCAATGATAGAAATAGACGTGCTCAGTTGCTTGGGAGATATGACAGAACAGGCAGCCGGTGAATGCATCGTGCCTCATATGCTATCTTGCTTTATTGTTTATGCTGCTTTTGGTTGATATAAAAGAAATGTGGCTGTTCATTCTTTGCAGTTGTGTTCAAATAAGGGACTCATTTGACTATCGTAACCATATCTGCATTGTAAGTAGTTTATTTTAATTAGATGAGTAGAGTTATCTATGTGCTATGGGGCGAAAACCTTTACAACTGATTGAATGGTCTTCACAGGTGTTTTGAAATGCTTGGACCAAGCTTGTTCGATTTTCTTCGGAAAAACAGTTATCGCCCATTTCCAGTTGATCTTGTCCGGGAACTTGGCAGACAGCTTTTGGAGTGTGTAGCATGTCTGTGGTTGTTACTTATTTAGTCTCTATTGTCATTGTTGGAGCTTCCACCTTTGTTGCAAGATTTAGCTGCACAAACTATCTTTTCATTAGGGCTCTTTGAATCTGTCTTTGTTATTCTCATATATAGGCTTGTTTGGCTTTGTTTGGAATAGAATTCCGTTTCAAGGGAAACATCTGCCAAAAGTTGCTTATTCTGGTTGGGTTGTAAATGTTGCAGTTATGCATGATATGCGCCTCATTCACACAGATTTAAAGCCTGAGAACATACTATTTGTATCGGCAGACTATGTGAAAGTACCTGACTACAAGGTAGGTCTTCCTTTATTAGCTTTGGGCTTTTTTGAAGTTCCTTATGCTGATTGTATGCGATCTTCCCTTTTGTTCTTCCGTTCTTGGTATCATTTGGGCTCAAATTGCATCTCATCTGCTATGCAGGCAACATCTCGATCACCAAAAGAAGGAAATTACTATAAGAGGTTGCCAAAGTCAAGTGCTATTAAGGTCATTGATTTTGGAAGCACTGCTTACGGGCATAGAAGTCACAACTATATTGTATCAACGGGCACTACCGAGCACCAGAGTTATTCTTGGTAACAGCGGTTCTGTGGTGTCATCACCTGGTTAATTTTGTCCGTGAGGGCGATTCCTACTGGTATAAGACAGCTATGTAAGCTTACAACATTTTTGGCAGGGCTTGGATGGAGTTATCCATGTGATATATGGAGTGTTGGCTGTATCCTGGTGGAACTGTGCTCGGTATGCAGTACTTGTAAACTCTATTCTTGGGAATTTCAGTTTGTGAGAGGAAATAAATTCTGATGTTGGAGGCAATTGTTGACAGGGGGAAGCTTTATTTCAGACTCATGAAAATCTAGAGCACTTGGCCATGATGGAGAGGGTTTAGGACCATTGCCTCAGCATATATTGAAAAGAGCAGAGTGCGTGCATTTTCCATATTCTTTTTTTCAAGACTGTAAAAGAGAATCGTCAGTGTTCTTTCTCACCAATTTCTCTTTTTATGGTATTATTTGGTTATTCGACATGCTGAGAAGTATGTTAAAGGGGAAGACTGGACTGGCCAGAAGGGGCAACATCCCGGGACAGCATTAGAGCTGTTCTAAAATTACCTCGTCTTCAGGTGGGTATCACTGTATCGGCTAAAATAGGTAGTCCCCTTATCGTATATTCAGGTGCATTTGCCATTTGAGCTCTGCCATGTGCCATTTAATACAATCTGGTTTGGCCTATGTTTTTCTGTGCCGAGATGGTGCATTTGGACGAGTCCCTATTCAACACAGCTAGTAGTTAACATTTCTACCGTGGGAGCATTGTTCTCAATTTCGACTTGATAAACCTACTGGTCTATCTATTCACTTGTTCTCTTTTCAATCTTTTTACTTTGGCAGAACCTAATAATGCAGCACGTGGATCACTCTGCTGGGGATTTAATTGACCTCGTGCAGGGTCTTCTTAGGTATGAACCATCTGAAAGGCTAACCGCCCATGAAGCCCTCAGACATCCCTTCTTTCAGGGATCATTACAGGAGGTTTTAGGAAAATATGGTTTGCTCCTGCTCTGCTGGCAATCTGATGTACTGCTGGAGCATTATGTCATTCTATTCACTCCACAGATTAGAGAGATCGATTTGGTTCTTGAATTGCTGTTGGAAGTGACATATGAAGAAGCAGATTTTAAAAGAAACAAGAAAGAGAAAAAGTAGGAAGAATATTCCACCATCACCCAGAGCCTCTTAATTGAGCTATTGTAGATAACCCCATTGTCAAGTGAAGCTTTATCCTTGTCCAAGATTGCAAGTTTTGTATCTTTACAATATTTTGTATCGATTCTTTCTTGTCCCTTACACTTTTTCGACAATGAGCTTTGCCTCGATGCGCTGCTCATAAGAAACTTAGGATCATCAGTTCCGTAAATGAAAGCAGAGCTGCATTACTAGAGAACCAATTTGGAAATGAGATTGGAGAAGGCAGTTCATCTGGAGATGTTGTAAATTTGGGAGTAAAATAAATGTTTGTTTCATGATCATTAAGCTCTCGATACCGGTACGGCTTCTGTGTTTAGTTCTGCAGGTTTAAGTAACGTTTCTATCAGAAAGCTCAACGAGTGACATGTTGTATTCAGAAATCTTGAGCTTGCATGAGTATTACCCAGAAAACCTGGAAAGCAGCGTCCTTTCTTTGGACAAGAGAGGGCACTGGAGACCCATTGACCAATGGAAATTGGCGTGAAAATCATGTGTTCAATATCAACAGATGCATGAAATCTTGGCAAAAAGAAAACAAAAATTTCAGTGCCGAGGCAAACGAAACAAACAACAAAATGTCGACCATGTGTGGAAACAAACACGAATCTGACGATGAATACTTCAAAATGTCCGATCGCTCAACGCTTTGTCTGGCAATGGCTTTGTTTGAGAACCCCGGTAGGAGGTCCGGTGAGAATGATAGTGCAATGGGTGTACAGCCAGTAGGAGTATCTCAGAAAGCTCCCAAATTTCCGATTTTGACCCGAACCACCCCCCTGAGTTCAAAGCCTGGCAGCGCATTGTTCTCAAGCTGCTTCTGAGCTTCTCGTTGTCTCTCGATGGAAGCCTCACCTGGCTACTGACCATATGAACACTCGCGAGCCGGGACTCCAGCCTCGTAGTCGAGAAAGGGTTGATGTATTGTGTTGCAATCGGGTTGCCCCCATAGTAAAGATCAAGGATCACATAGCTGAAGTCGTTTCTGACCTTCCTGTTTTGCATTCGTGAAGTTGGCGAGCAAGGTCATGTCAGCATTCAAGTGGGTGCCCATGTCGAGGTATGCTGCATTGAGGGTGGCGCTAGAGATTTCGAACTTCGGGAGATGAGGGCGGAAGACGAGGTATACGATGAGGACTATGAGGCCTCCGATGATAATGACGACCCAGAAGATCGCACAAAAGGCGGCAAGACACCATGTCAGGAACTTTGTTTTATGCGCCGGAGGGAACCTGAGGTTCGTTGGCTGGCCAGGCTGACCTTCTGGTGGTTGTAGCCGAGAATCTGGAAGGGGTGGAGAAGATGCTTGCGGGTGGCGTGTATGGAATAAATGATGTGGTTCATCCGGTGGCACCGGAGAGCTTGGAGGACTAGGTGCCGGTTGCGGCGTTTCATCTACATTAACTTTGCGGCGAGGTTTCTCTTGCCGTGGTGGGGGTGGTTGCGGCGCCGGGGAACTTGGTGGCTGAGAAAGTCCTTGATGGCGTGGGTGGAGTGGGTAGGGAGGGTGGAGAGTCGGGGCTCGCCGAACAGGGGGTCGGGATTGCTCTCTTGGTCGTGCCGGCGGAAGGGAAGGCCGAGCTTCCGGGGATGTTGGCTCGACAAGTTGGTCAGGAGGAGACGATCCAGGCTGACGCGGCCGAAAATAAGGGTTGGATTCTTCAGGCCGGGGGTAGGACATGGCTGGTGTGGACAGGGAGGAAGGCATGAGGATTGGGTGCTGAAGTCATGGGGAAGAAGGGATGATTTGATGGTAAGTTCAAAAGAGGAGGAGGATTCATGGAAGGCAAGGAATCAAAGCATAAGCTGAGTGAGTAGGGGAGGCAAGTAATCTTCCGTGGGTGCTGTTCACTCTTTCCTCCAAAGCGCTGTACTGGTAAGGGGCGCCAATGTGGAGCATTAAACTCAATTACACGGGGCTAAGGTGGCTTGCACAACACGAAAAAGTACATTGCAAGTGACGAAATTCGAGGCGAGTGGACTCGAGTGCCAAAATTTCCAAAAGTTACGCTTAGGTGTCACTTTTCTAGAAAATTGGACACTCAAATGCTAATTCCTAGAAATCCAATGTAGTATTGTTTTAAGAATAAATGTTTTCCACATTCGATCAACACGTGTCGGAAAATCCGATACTTGATCAAATTTCTCGATATTCTAGTTGGAATTCTAACATGCAAGTTTCTGATACGTGATTTCGACACACAAGGTCAATTTTAAAAAAATTTAATAAATTTTTAAGATAAAAATAATAATAATATTAATAAATGGGAATATAAGAAAAATTAGTATTCTCATTCTTTTTTTACTCTCGCTTCCCGTGATATACAATTCACTCTCAAGTTTTTTTAACTTCTCTTCCGACATGCCTAACACGTGAGTCCAGAGCATAAATTGCTTGTTTTTTACCTTCAAATTTTATGGATTATTATAATAGAGTTGAATTTGTCAAATTGAAATAATAAATGATTTTAAAAAATGATGGATTAATGTATTTAATGTAAATTCATTCTAGACCATTTATTATTATTTATTTATTTGTGAATTTGAATCAAATTATAAAAATAATAATTTATTATGTATATATAAAAATATACATTTAATATATGCATTCTAACATGTCAAAATTCTTTATTTTTTGAGAAATGACATATCGCGTCATTGCTATTTAGCTAGCCACCACCTGGTGATCTGCTGCAAGGCATCGGTGCTACACCAGCACCTTAACCTCGTGACAACAGCAATCGGCGAGTGACTGTGCGAACGGTGCGACAACGAAGCATCGGCGAAAAGAGCAAACAAGCATGAAGAATTAATCGTGAGAAGGACGGCGAGCATGAGACAGTGCTTGATTCAATACACTAAAATGATGTCATTTGTTAATCACGCCAATGCGGATTGTGTGATGTCGTTCGCCTGTCCATGTGGATAATTATTTTTAAAAGAATTGCCTCATCACTAAAAATACTCACTGAAAAATTTCACTTCAACAATTTGGCCAAAAAATCTTACCGTTGGCACTTAAGTTTCTTCTCCGGTTTTAATACTTAAGTATACCTTTTGGAATTGACATTTAATATCCATCGATGTTAAGTGTTAAGTTTTAGTACTTGAGGTGTCCGGCACTCCTTTTTTCTACTTATACCTTGAAGCAAAACTATGTTGCCTTTTTAGTAATGGTCACCATTTTCCTCCTCCACAAGAGAGAGAGAGAGAGAGAGAGAGAGAGAGAGAATGGAACTGAATAACCTAGACGAATATCACACAACTAAAGTCCTGCTAACTGTGGAATGCGGATTGAATTGGTAAAGAAACTAACTACCGACATCATTGGTACTGTGAGTGAAATGTGCAAAGAGAAATTTCAAATCATCAAAGGATTTCTAGCATCTCATAAACACCAGCGTTTCTTTACATGTATGCTAAGCACGACGTATTGTTTACCCAATTTTTTTTCTGCTGACTTAAATCGATAGCAGCCAGCAGAAAGGAAAAGGTTTAGGAAGAGCAAGAAAATACTATAAGGGACCGGCAGTATACTGCGCGATCTAAGTGTAGAACAGTGATAAAAACCTTCGAGCGTCCCATGTGACCTTGGCAGCAATAAAAAGTTAGCAAGATCACCAGAAATTGCTCTCCTTACCTCGGAATAACTATTCTAAATCCCGACATTGTTACCACTTCTTGTGGACCGATAACAGGTGCCGAGCAAAAAGAATCAACTCCTTCAGGTTCGTACAAAGGATTTGATGCTCTGTTCTTTATTTATTTTATTTTTTTTGGGCTAATGCAAGAGAGAGTGCATGATGTCCGCACCGTTACCTGTTCGTCAGATACCCTTGAGGAGGGCATCCTGAGTCTCTTTCTCCAACTCTGTGCGTCATCAGCTTCAAGCAACTTCAGCTCGGCCTTTCAATTCCTATGAAACCAGCAGCCATCAGCATACTCAGGATTTTTGTGACTTTCCTTGCAACATCAGCTGTGAGCTCCCCTTGGCCCAACCATCAAAAGTGCCCTGGCTTCCTTCGGGATTCTAATGAACTGGGAAAGGTTTAGAAATGATGCAATCTATGTATCTCATAAGACCTTTACATATCAATTAAATTTTTTCCTTTTCTCGATATATGTCCAGAAGCACGTAAGTCATCTCCTTTTTCCCTCTTTCTTCATTTCCTAAACATGTAAAGGGAAAGTCCTCAGAAACTTCAATGGTCTGCTTGCTTCATGTAAGCCATCCACTTCTTTCCATCAGCTTCAAATTGTCTTCCAATTATTTCATCTGGAAAGGTTCAGGTCCATATCCTACAAATGATAACAACCAGTCCAGATACTCTAAATAGCTAAGGCAGCCTCATGGAATTATTACTCCTTTAGGCACATTATGCCAATAGGATAACAGAAAGGACTCAACATCTAATCTGCTTCAGAGAACTAGCACAGTAATTCCACAGTCGTTCGTGTAGCATCCTTTTCTATCATAATTAACAACTGAAAAGTTGGTCCAGACCCTCCCCATAACTCAAGGTTGTCTCTGAAAGGAAGAACAACAAAGAAATTCTTCCTGAAACAAGCCAGCATCCAATTTTTCAAGCCACCGCTGTAAAGCATATTACTCTGAAAGCAAGCAAAAGAAATGCTTCAGGTAGATCATCCGACAAATCAATATTAAGCCTCAGACCTTCTTGGGGTGGATTTTCCCGCTTAAGAGTGGCATCATCTGCTCACTTTGCACCTGACAAGATGTTTGATTATAAGAGATGGTGCACTCTTGCACATGTGTATCAACTTTTAAGTGTCATCTAGATATGTGGAAGAGTAAATAGCAAAAGATCTAATGATACACTTACCACCTTGAATCCACTTTATTCTGAACAACAGCCACTTATGTTTGAGCAGACAACTCATGAGTAAAGCTGTTCACCATATATGTAGCAAGAGTTCCATCTACTGCATGATTAGGTTAGGAATTAGTTTAACCTTTGGGGACAATGTTATGCAGAATGACATGACAACTCAAGCAAGTCCGATCATATAAGTACTACAATTGCAAAATATTCATAATGAATGGCTCTATTTTCATCAAATCATATCTAGAGAAAACTCACAGCTTAAAGCCTCAAACTGGGGGCTATCTCATCTTGCAACAACATAATTGTTACAAAAAAGGCTGGAAACCAAAATCTAGCCAGAATCATGTGCTCATCCAGGCTTTGTAGAAAGAGAAAAGGAAATGCAGCAGGTTTTAAACCTGAAAAGATAAAAAAAATCATATTAAGTCATGCTCACAGTAAAGAGTAGCCAAATGCCATTATAGTAGTTCAATTTCAGTTACAATTGTCACCTAGTAGCATGCGATTACGTATGTCCCTAGGCATCTTACATTGGAATGGAGAAGGGATCGTAGAATAATCAATTCAAATGAGAATGACAATTTAAAATAAGATTCTGTGGCACCATGTATGGCATAGAAGATGCTCCATAGATCAAAGCTAAGCCTGTGCTCAGGTTTAGTGGTCTAGATGCACAAAGACCAGGTCCTATTTCCCAAGCATTACAAGATGCAAAAAGAGAACAATGAAAATGGCATGTCCAGGAAACTAATCTTACAGCTATTACCCATTGTCCTAAAAAGAGAAGTGTCCATTCGACATACACAATGGTAATATTAGTATTTGAGAAAGATAATTTAGCCCAGAATGACCTTGGTAGGCTGTTTATTTCATGTCATCTAACAAAATCTGAATGAAAAAGTCAAGTGGCTAGCTACAAAGACATAGCTAATGAACTCTGGAGGTATTCCAGGGCTTTGCATGCAGCAACTCTACAATTTGTGGAAATAAAATTATTATACCAGTAATAACAGTCTATCAACTGAAACAGTCTCTACCAAAACCAAGAATGCATAATGATGCAACAGCACCGGAGATTTTGAAAATAGAGAAGAGAAGGATGCATACTATCATGAACCTTTTATCCTGCAGAATCTACTGAATGGATTGCACTGATGAGCGTCTCAGAAATAGAGCTGTCAAGTGTAAATCCTTTCTCCATCATTTCATCCCATACTTTACAAGCAACGGAGAGCTTCTTTTCACGAATGAGTCCACTAATAATCAACTTATAAGTTACTTCATCAGCATGGCATCCCCTAGCTTGCATTTGCTCATACACATGCATTGCTTCGTTTACTCTAGTAGACTTGCAAAGTCCATTGATAATAGCATTGTACAAAACCACATCTGGCCAAATTCCTTTCTCCACCATGTCATTGAATATGTTCTGAGCTATGGTAACTTTACCGGACTTACAGAAGTGATCAATAATAGTATACAAAATTCGATCAGGAAATATATTCATCCCTGACATCTTGTCGAGAAGTTCTTTTGCAATATCAGAACTGCCATCTCTAAGGAAAGCATTGATAAGAATCGTGAATGTAACAACATCTGGTGCAATTCCCTTCCCACACATTTCTTCGAATAGCTTGTAAGCCCTTCGAGTCCGACGATCCTCAGAGAATGCTGCCATTAGTGTATTATATGACACAACATCACATAACCCTTTTACTTGCATCTCATGCACCATCACCCTGTAAGCACGATCGGGCTGCTTTGCTTTACAAAGGCCCTTCAAAAATTGATTATAACTATAAATGTCACGTCGCAATCCATCCCTCTCCATCCTCTTCATCAACTTCTCTCCCTCCTCCAACATAAGCTTGTCGCAACAATAATTCAACAAGATGTTATACGTAACCAAATCGGGTTTGCATCCATTCCTCCCCATAAAGGATTTAATCGCCAGCGCCTTATCAATCTTACCGGCTTTACAAAACCCACTTATTAGCGCGTTATAAATCAAACAAGTAAACTCAGTTCGACCGCCCTTCATTACACCAATTATAAGATCATAAGCCAACTCAACCTTCCCACCAACACAGAGCCCAACGACGAGCGCTGTGCACGCGATCTTATCCGGGACGAATCCCCGACCAATCATACGATGCCACATTTCGACCGCAGCATCGAACCTCCCGGCTTTACACAACCCATCAATGAGAATAGTATAAGTCACGACATCAGGCTCCCTGCCCAGCTCCACCATCCTGTCCAGCACTTCCACGGCCAGCTCCACGCGATCCTCGTCGCACAGGAGATTCAGATAGATGTTGCTGGCCCAGATGTCGAGCACGCACCCGAGCTTGTCCATGTCGGGGAGGAGCCGGTCGACGAGGGCGAGGTTGCGGGCCCGGCAGAGACCGGAGACGAGGCGGGAGTAGGTGAAGGAGGTGAGGGAGAAGCCGCGGAGGGCCATCTGGCGGTAGCAGCGGTCGGCGAGGTCGAAGCGGGTGCGGCGGACGAGGGCGCCGACGAGGCGGTTGTAGTCGGCGGAGAAGACGCGGCAGTCGGAGCGGGACATTTCGTCGAACACCTGGAGGGCGCGGTCGACGAGGCCGGCCTTGACGTAGTTGGAAATGCGGGCGCGGTATATCAGGCGGGTCGCCCCCAGCCGACGGCACATGTCAGGGGGAACGCATTATCTGCGGCGGCGCGTGGCGGCGGCGGCTGTGCTCGGCGCCCGCTAGAGAGAGAGTCTAGAGAGAGAGAGAGAGAGGGGGGAAGGGAGGGAGAGGTGCCCGTTGAGGAGGAAGGGGGAGAGCGTGTCCGAAAGAGAAAGTGGCGGATGGATTGGGTCCGGGGCGGCCCAAGATGAGGAGGGATGTGGGCGGCGTTTGGGGGAATGGGCTCGCGGCTTGTTTGGGCCTTTTCGATCCACCTTATGAAGGCCCACCAATTTACTTCTCTCTCTCTCTCTCTCTCTCTCTCTCTCTCTCTCTCCGTATTTTCCTTCGTCACAAATTGAAATATTTTCCCATTTCGTCCTCCATTTATAATTTTTAAAAGACTCGCAAGACCAATCCACTAGAGAAGGCCCATTGGTACAATCTAGAGGTGAATGGTTCTAGATTTCGTAGAGATTCTACCTAGAATCCATACTTGTCCTCTGGAATAGGTTCTTTATTTTTTAGAACTTGAAATCTACTCTGTCACGGATTCAATGGTTAGTTCCAAGTCTACCCATAATCTACTTCTATTATTAATTGAATAATTGTAATGAATTATCACATATAGTAATCACAACTTACTACTACAACCTTTGACCACAATTTATATATAGGCACGTGAAGAATATGAAATATTGACAAAGTAAAAGTCTTAGTCATAAAATGGAAGTTCATACTAGTGATTTTAAATTATGTACTCATTATTGAACACTATGAAATACTCGCATGATTGCGTGAAGACAAAGATCAAGCAAAACACAAAAATTTGTTTTAGGTTTTAGGTTACAGATTTTAAGTCCACCTACCAAGAACTTTGAACTTATCTGTCAAGATAAATTTCTCAATTTATGGAACTTAAAAGTTACCCTATATATCTTAAAACCTAGAATCGGACAAATTCTCGTCGATCTAGTTCTTCAATTCTCCCCTATAACCATACTCACTTCTAGTACAGTCGAGTAAATCTCATGAACCGGTTAAGTACCGGCCTTTGGACTTATACTGTCGGCACTAAGTCGGAGCAACTTGCGCAGCGGTTGATGAGGATTGAACAGGTGGGCTTCGGTTTTTAAAGTGAAAATCGAATGAAGTCCATACGTGCAACGTGCTAAATTAGGGATAAAGAGAAAACATAACCTTATTTTTCTTTTATTTGCATTTCTTTGTGCTGGCGCGTTGCAGCCTTGTTTTCAATTCGTTAAATTTTCATATCTTTTGTCCGACATTTTTGGAGAGCATCTTTTCTTTGGGTTTTTGTCGATAAATGCTCTCAAGACATTTTTCTTACTTTCACCAAAAGAAAAAAAAAAAAAACATGCTCAAGACACTCGAAAAGTAGGCTAAAGGGAATATAAACATTTTTTTAAAGCATGTATTTAAAAAAAAAAAAAAAAAAAAAACTACTTGCTTCCAAAATAAGATTTGCAAATTGCAAAATGCATATTAAGGATTCATTGGGGCATCAAACTTGGTTTCCGCCGTTGGCATTGTACCGACGTGGACATTTTGCATTGGGTATTAAAGGGAAAGAATACACTTGTAGGTGATTCCATTTGATGATTTTTATGTTGTTTTGAAGAAGAGATAGGGATAACAGGTGTCCAAATTCTCTTCTTTTGAATGAATAACATAGTTGGAGGTTGAGACATGTGTTATGTACAATTTTTGTTATTGAGTGCTTTCGAGATATTTGTACAGTAACTTTGTTTAGAATAATTCATTTTTCGAGGTAATGATTACACATAATACGAGGATAATCAGTTCCGTTGAAAATTGTAAAGTTTCCTTAAATAATTGCTTCATAAGTGTCTTGGGACACTAGTCAGCAAAATTCAATGTGTTAGGGAATTTTACAAATTAAACATTCGGCAAATGGAAAGTTTGTTTGTTTGGTGCAACTTCACTTTCTTTAAATTATCTTTTAAAATTTTAAAGCATGCAAATATTACCTTGCGGAATTATAATATATATTATACATATATAGTTCAAAAACTTTTAAAACTTAAGCAAGTTCTAGTGTTTATGAAACAATGTATGTAGATTTATACCATCATCAAAGTCAATATTAAAATACATAGAAAATAAAGATCCTAGTGTCTACAAAGGGGCTCCTTCCTCTTCATTTGCCTCGTGCGTTACAAACGCCCTCTCTCTAGATTCTCTTTAAAATCCGAGTGAGCGAGCAAGGTTGAGTTTCGATACTCAAGCAAGCGAGTTGAGTGGAGCCTAAAGCATCGCACAGTAGTGACCTCGAGCGTTGGGCCATGACAAATGATATTGAAAGCGATATCACGAGCGCATACTGAGTTTTAGTAATAATGTCAAGTTTCGAGATGGCTAACTTGAAGGATAGGTTTGAGCAAGGGACACTATTGGATCTTTCCTTTTCTCGAACGACTGCAAATTCGTGTCAATCAATTAGCATTGTCTGAGTCATGTCCCATGGAACCAGCCCAAGTCCGATCAATTCAGAGGAACGCGAGGGAGGCAAAAGGGTCCAAGCTCAGGACACAGGACAACAGGCAAGTCCGATGTCCCCGAAGATAAAAGAGAGAAGGACGAACTAGCTCATTCCCATTTCTAAGTAAGAAGAAGAGGCTGAAACGTAGGGTTTAGAGACTCTTCTCCGCTTAAATGACCAAACCGAATGACATCATGGCGAAGGGCCTTAAATAAGACATGAGAAAAGCCGCGATTCGACATTTAATTGTGAAGACAACTCAGCGAAACTCCAATCAAACGACACTCATCATTCTAATCTCTAATGACACTTGGGTTGGTATAAAGAGAGGGAATGAAGTTAAAAGGGAATGGCAGATGGAACGAGATAGGACATGTTTTCGTGTTCCCGCACGTTGAAACACGAGAGAAAGATTGGGGGAAAACACACACACAACGGAGTCATGCATCCAATTTGTCCCCTAAAACAAGTGCTGCAGAAAGCAAACTAGAGGACACTTGGAAATGATCATTACTGAGTATAAACCAAACATGACCCAATGTAGAGGTCAAGAAGACATTTTGCCAGTTCAAAACTACAGCATTGTGCTTATATACAGAATTCCAAAACTACCATAAATTACAAAAGGTCACGCCCCGAAGCAGATTGAAAGGATTTTCCTGACACCAGTCAATCTTTTACACTGCTAATAGCATTACCCCGATAAAGATTAGCGAGCCCTTGCACACAAAACTGACTCGCAATGGCACGCTAAAGCTTGACGTCACATGCAGCGATTTCGATAATTCGTGAAAATTGACGGAAACTGGTAAGGGAGAAATTGATGGTTCACACTCCATTTTGAGCTCTCAAAAGGGCCATTGTTGGACCTAAAGCACTTCCTCTCAAGGCCCTGAATGACCAGGAACTTCTGCCTGAACTCTGTTTCATCGTCCAATTATCTTGCTGAGACAACTGTGCCTTCTTTGCACTCAAAGCCTCGCTGATTTCTTCCCACACATCTACCTTTCCATTTGCTAAAAAGCCAATATAATAAACACATAAGAATATGGAGATGTGTGAGTTTTAAAGGAATTATAACAACAGAATGGAGAGAATATATACCTTTTGTGGGACCAGGCGTTGCTTCACCAATATTGTCAGTTGAACCATTTGATTTGGCATTTTGATCTCCTGCAGCGACTTCCACTCCTCCAGCACCAGTGCCTTGTTCTACGGAATTCGATTTTCCATACTTGACAATTCGGACATCAATAAGTGATGAAAAATCAACCTGCACAGGACTTCTCTCATCATGCCGTATTAAGTACAATAGTACAAAAGTTGAGGAATATGTCAGTTGAACGCTCCAACGCATCATCAGAAACATTATTCAATGGTGAGACACTGAACATAAGAGATTCATATTGCAAAGCTGAAAATACTGGTCTTTCTATAACTATAATGGAAATAGATTGTTTGGACAACTAAAAATTTGCCAAACAAAACTCATCACAGGCTATAAAGATAATTGCTTAGCCAAACAAGCTATAAAAATGATTTAGTCCATCAACTTGGAAGCAATTTCACCAGTTTGGTAACTTTATACATGATATATAGGGAGCTGCCACTTTCAGTACCTCCAGGGAGCCATCCTCTTTATACAGGGACTTGTCTATATTCTCCAAGTCAAGTGCATATTCTCCCACAGGGACTAACAAGATTTTATTAGATCGCTGATGGTATGATGATATTTTCCCAACCTGCAGAACCAATGAGACAGAAGAAATATGTATGGACTCAACCCGTGTTCAAGACCCCACGTTTCATGTTAAAATAAACTTCAATAGAGAAATCAGAAGTTTTACCCTGAATGAAGTAAGTTCAGGGCACCAGGAGGATGATAGCTCAATTACACGATATGCCACGATATCACCTTCCTGCAATATAGAATGACATATAACTTTTCCTAACAACATCATGATGAAACAGCAGGAACTTCCACAGTGACGTTGAGACAGTAGGGAACACAAGAAAATCTCAACTAGTAAACTGAAGCTTGGAAAGATATATTAACACTTGCACAATATCTTCTTCTTTTTTTAATCTTTTTTTGGGGTCCGACACTTCCAGAATATCTAATAGCTATTAAAACCACCACACATCTTTCACACATACTGCGTGATCTTGGCATTCATACAAAGCAAAAATTGAACAAATATATAAACCTGAGGCGACAACCCATAAGGTGGCAGTTTATCAAAGTCCCCAAGATCAGTTAAAGGCGACTCTGCTACAACATTTGTCACTAGGGAAGATTCTTGGTTGAGATTTTTATTATTGGTCCACTGCCAGGATCCTGCTTTCTCTTTGCCCCATTTTTGTCCTTTCTTCTTGCTTGTGATCCCATTCCATTCAAAAAGTCTGCAACTATCATGAAACAATAATACTTGCATTGATGAGTGCAGGAAAAAGGCGAGGGATGTAAAGTAAAAGCCAAAAAAATACACAGGTGTAAATGAACATCAAAAGCTGTAGATCAAGCTCAATGCAGCCAGCAATCAAAATATGTGCATATCCTAAAGCTCAATTATCAAGACAATCCCAAAACTAGATTCAAGAAACATTCCATAGGACAAAGAATCAAGCATGTGTTTGTACATCTCTTGTTCGGTAAATATAATCAGACATTCACAAGAATTTGTGTATCACACTCCATAGAATTTTTAGGCAATGAGTAACATAATGAATACTTGCATTATATATTGGTAAATCATAAAACCATTGGTTGCCCCAAATGAGAAAGGAAAGGATGAAACAACACAAGTAAATGGGCTATCCATCATTGTTGAGAAAGTTTGAACCATAGAGCTTATTAATAAAACAAAAATGGTAAATAGCGAAGCTTTTGACAACAATAGGTATGACCAATGTCTTTGCACATGAAGATATGAATTGCAAACAGCCTTGTCTAACTGCTCCAAAAAATGTAAGCAGACAGCATTGCGCTTCAAATAAAAAACATATCTAACACATTTGCCTCCCTCCAAAAACAATTCATATACTACCGTTTATCAACAAAAGACTGCTAAAACTGAACAAAAATTAATGTAACGCAAGAACGATAAGCAGATGCTTACCAGTGAAACTTGACTTTTCTGAACATCCTGATCTACATCTGCAGAGGTTTATAAATCAGCATGGAAATCGAACATATTCCTCAACAAATAAACAAGTATATGGTTATGGCTGTTGACCTATACCTTCTTCCAGAGGCTCAAAGCGAATATGCCCAGGCCTAATTACCACAGGAACTATGTCCTCATTTGTATTATTTTCATAAACATGATTTAGTGGCTGGTGTTCTTGGGTGAAGGTTTGACTTTGATGCTGCTGTTCATGTTCTTTAGAGAACTCACTCTCCTTTTTATCAGGCAGCTGCCGATATTTTTTTCCAAGTGATTGCTTTTTATTAGGCAGCTGCCGATATTCATTTTTTTCCACCTGCAAAATGAATGCAATCTTCAAAAGAAATGGCCAGGGGAAAGGAGCGGAAGGGATTTAGACACCAAAAGCAATTACAGAGGGACATTGGCACAAGGCCCCTAGTCTAAGCTTCACAGTTTAGAGCATAAGCAAGCTATGGGGCATGAAGGTTTAATCAGTTCCGACGATTGAACACAACCAAAACAAATTACAAAGCCTTGCAACATCACATTACCTCTTTCTGTCCAATTTGGCGCATTTCCCTAAGCCACCTTCGCTTCGCTTTTTTACGGCGAGCACTTCGACTTGGTAACTTGCAAAAGGCAAAACCATCGCAACATAATGACTTATTGGGAATATGAGCAAAATCATATTTGCAACCAATGAAAGTTTTGACAGGATAAAATCTTTAAAATCTTGACATCAAGGATGTAGCTGCTTACCACAGCTCTCATGCATCATATCAACAAATACAGATGATCGATTGATAATCTCAACTCTCAAGGCAATGGTCAAATTTCAATATCCTACCATCATACGACAGATGCTCCTATTACACTCGTAGTCTCGGAGGATGAGAACCAACTATGTAGCATCTACTTATCATCCAAGACAAAGCACGCGGAATTTGTGATGCCTTCATTGCCTACCATCTTGCGATAGCCTTCCTCTCAGAAATTGCATCAAATTACTGTAAACAGGCTATAATAGGACCACACCCACCATAAAAGTTCGTCCTAACATCAGCTATACAGAACTTTTGGCATTCAATACATCCATATCTATGTTCCACTCAAGTTGAAGTGCTTTATTAGGCAGGTAACCAAGGGTTCAGCTATGAGTACAGCATGAAACTTATGAAAGGAACATAAAGATCACTTCAACCAAAAGCATGATGTGATGGCATCCAATAGTTGAGTTACTGATGCAGATAAGTTAAGATAGTGGACTATATAATGACACAATATGTTTAAATATATAATTGAGAAAAGCTGAATCAAAGAAATAATCACTTACCTTTTGGTTTAGAAGGTGTATCAGTTGCGCCTTCACTTCCTCCATCATTTTCCTGTTGCTGACTGCAACACAGGGAAAGAGAACACAGTGCATTTCATCAGCAAGAAGATGAGCTTGAGATAACTTCTAAATAAGCAACAGCCTCCTTTTAATGGAAACAGCTCCGCATGCTACCTCTGCAAGCATGCATAAAAGATAAAGGTCAGCTAACAATACTCACCTTTTAGCAGATGGAGTAATTGTTACTTCATCTTCATGGGTTATCGACTTGTCTGGTGTAGCCTGTCCAGAGGAGGACTTGCTGTCATCAATGGTGGCTCCATCATTTTGCAGTATTTCCTTCTCGACAGGAGTATCATCTATGACACTACCAGGGACTTTTGGGCACTCCACACCGGACAATTTACTTTTCTTCCTTCTGTAAAATGCAACAAAACAACAGTTGAATACCCAACAAGTGATCCTACGATCCCAAATGCACTATATGAACAGGAATCCCACAGAAGCGAGGAGGATGAAGAACTCAAGTTCCACATGTCACTAGATATACTAAAATCCACATGAAATAGAATATTAAGAATGACAAATACTCAAAAAAAAAGATAAAATGATGAATAATTGCAGGTGTATTTATCCTTGCAGGTATTCTCTAATCATGCTGTAACAAATGCGGTCACTAGCTATGCGGTTGGTGGAGATTTTCACCTTAACACTAGCCACTGATATTTTCTTTTATCAGCGCTTGCAGCAGAAAGGAAGAAAGCTATGCATTCACAAGATGCCTACTGAAAAAGGAAGAACTAATTAAAGTTTTCAGACATTGAATAGGCTGTACAATTTTCCCAACCTTGTGCCAGATTCTAGTGAATGTCAGCCCATGATCATACAATAAAACAGCATCCCAAAAGCATGAGGCTTATTTTATAGCAGTACTTGCAGATGATCAGACATGTGCAATTATACACATAAAGCTTTGAAGGGCTTTGTAACTTGGAAGGTAGGTTAGAATGCAACCATCTAATCCTGACTGCCAAGTTAACAGGCACCTCAACCAAAATTTAAGAGGGAAAAATTCAACCTTCAGAGCTTTTCCATTCCATGTAAGTAATGGCTTCTGATTAAGGGGGGACGCAAGTTTTCTCTCTCTCGTTTTTTTTTTCCTAGGGAAGTGTATTGCAACAAGATAATGATACCATTCAACCTGCGTTAATTCAATAGCCACTTACTACAATGATGGATACTTCTTAGTAAATCCTACCCTTCATTGCACAAATGCACCACAAAATACTCATTACTTGGTATTAAAAGTCTGTACCTTTACTGGATGCAGAAAAAAATTATATGACATAAAGTACACATTTTTCAAAAGGATTCCAGTACATGGGATTTAAAACATACTTTGAGCCCCGAGCTTTTGACGCCTTCCTCTTCTTGGAGACCACATTATTATTGGACATATCTTCCTCATTCAAACTACCATGTGACTGTCCATGTTCATCTTCTTCAGATTCACTTTCATAACCCCCAGCCTCCTTCTCAAACTCTTCATTCGCAAGCAGCTTTAAACCTGTCTGCACAGGCTGCTTCTCTACAAACTCTATCTCTTCCAAGGCATCCTCCACGTCACGCGGCTTAATGGTGTCTCTTGAAGTACCCTGTTTCTTTTTCACTCTGCAGCAAAGAAACACGGAGTTAACCAGCTCTTCCTCAGAATGATTGAGAAAATTTGGTATCAAGCGGAGGCGTATCATTTACTAACCCAACAATGTCCTTGTCCTGGAGTATAGAAGTTGACTCGAAGGGCGGTAGAACATAACCATCCATCTAAAACGAATCAGACGACATGTCAGGAAATTTTAGGAAATACAGTAATGCCGCACAATGGCAATAGTCAGTGAGCAATGATCATCACAACCAGTGCAATGAGGAACTCAAATCTTCCTCCTAAACACCCAATCACATTCCTTCAATTGGCATTAACAAAGGGAAAAAAGGGACTCTTTTTCTTCATTACTCGCAATCTCGCAGCGAAAAGACGAACAAAAACTCGAATCTTGAACCTCGTCGACAAGCACAAAACGCAATTAAGCAAACACAGTCGATCAAGAATCACTGTACGACAGAATGCATGCGGCGGAGATCAGAAAAAAAACAAGAACCGCACCGACAGGACGAGGCCGTTAGGGCAGGAGTCCCAGAGGTCGAATGCGTTAACGACATGGGCGGCGAGGTCCGCGATTGTGCTGTGGTGCGGCTGCAGCAGGGACCCAGCTCCGATTCAGCCCTTCCTTCCTCTGCGGCTTGCTCAGGACGCGGCGGTCGTCGAACCACAGCCGCACCCGCACGCCGTCCATCGCGCGCGCGCGGCGCAGGGCGGAGAATCGACGTCGACGGCGACGGCGGCGGCGGCGACGGCGGAAGGGAGTTCTTTTCAGCGGGCGGCCATTTTCGAAGCGCTTAAACCCTCGTCGCCGTTCGCCGTTGCGGGGGAGGGGGTTTGGGGTGTCTTCTGGAAGTCCGAACCGGTCGTTTTGTCCCGACAGCACCGCCCTGTAAAGCCGGACCGGACGGTCCGAACGGTTCGATCTGGAAGCGGCCGGATTCGCGGTTCGAAATCGGTTTCCCTTTTCTGGTTCTGGCTAGCACAACCGGTTTAGTGGCGTGTCGTCCAGTACAATCATCGGTACCGATTTGACAGCCCTTAGGATCTATTAAAACAAATATTTTTTAAGAACTGACCTATATTTGAAATAATTAATTAATGAAATATATTTTCATTATTGATAATAATTATATTTAAATATTTTCGTGGATAATGAAAAATATTTTTCATCATTTCACTTTTGTAAATGATACACAAAAATTGATTAAAAAATTCCAAGTCATCTATTTTTTTAAATAAATAAAGTCTCAATAGTATTTGATTGCTAATACAATTTAAATGGTAATTATAATCAAACGCTGTACTATGAATTCAAATTTTTAATGTAAAGATCTTTTCCCCTTTTTTTTCATTCATGATTTCGCCTAAATTTAGTGTTCATAATTGATGTGAAGATTCTTATTTTTTGAATGCAATTATTTTATAAACATTCACTTATTATATGATGTATCACTTAGTATATCAATGTTATTTCTTTATTTTGAATTTAGGCTACGTTTGGTCGTCCGGATTTATAATCGGGATAGGATTGGATAGGATAGGATATAAATCATGAGATTTTTTTATATCCCGTCCAGTGTTTGGTGAATCATAGTATTAAAGTCGGATATGTTCACATCATGTATATATTTTTTTTAATATATAAATGACATATCATTATAAATGAACCTAAATCTTCATAAATGAAGACGGTGAAAATATCTCGTAACACTATTCCTTAATTTATTTATTATTTATTATTTATTATATTTTTCCTCTTTTTATATTATTTTCATTATTATTTCTTTTTTCCCTTTCATCATTTTTTAATAAAAAAATTATCAAATAGTAAACTGTACTAACATATTTAAAATACAAAAATACCTAAAATATATAATAAATATAAATATTTAATTTATAGATTGAATGTTTATTATAAAATAGAATTAAAATTGAATATAGAAATTAAAATAAGATTAATTAAAAATAATTTTTTTTTATTTTTTTTTTTTCTTAAATTATAATTCAAATATTATTTATATTGAAATATAATTTCAATTTTGTTAATTTAATAAGTTTTTTATTCAAGAAAAATAACTTTCTTATTATGGATATTAGAAATCCTATCCACCTTTATCCCACCTCTCCCATGGAATAATTTTATCCTCGTCTATATCCCCTTATATCCGACTTTATCCTATCCCGAGTGAGACAAACATAGGATAGGATAAATTATTTCCTATCCCGAATTTTATCCCGACTCGCAAACGCAACTCTAGTCGAGGTTAAAGCCGATGCTTTTCATGGGAGGCAACGTAGGAAGAGCATTAAGTAATGGCTCTCTCAATCGAGCTAAATCAATTTATGTAGATCTTTTTCAATTGACACTGCGACGACAAATTTCCAACAAATAGAAAAAAAAAAATTGCGATGGGTTAATTGATGGAATTTCATCTCTCATCATAAAGACTCGAAGTTCAAGCTTGACTTGAGGCAAGGTATTACATAGCACTAGATCTTTATAATGATAAGTTTGGCACCAAGGCCCCCGTGTTTATTGATTAATTGAGTGCTCAATGTTCAAACTTTCGTCAAAATCGAGTTCCAAATGTCAACGAAAGAAAATTGAGCTAACTCGTTATTATCCATGCTTTGCATGGGTTTTTATTTTTGCGAAATATTTTCCTTTCATACTCTGACATGTTCAAATTTATATATGAAAATATTTTAAAAAAAAATGCTATGATGTGGAGCTGAGTTAAATTTACTATGCATATGGATTTAGTTATTTTAAATTATATCTGTCTATCAAGTAATTGTTGTGTGTAATCAATTTTACAGCATACTGAAAATGTAGTACATAGTTAGATATCGAAATTGATATTAAGATTTTAAATGTTTTCGCTCGCATTTTTCATTCTTCTTAGCGAATTTCTTAAAATTGCATTTTTGCGGTGGATGTAAGTATTCCCATTACAAGAAAAACTTTGACGTGTGTTTGCCAAAGCTTAACGGGGGATGACGATCAAGGCCCGGCCTGCAACTGGAATATATTCCCTCCCTTCATTTTGCAGGATATTGTATATAGTGATGCTTTAGCATCTGCTTGTGTTCCTATTTAATCTAATATATTGGTAGTTTCGACCAAAAAAAAAAAATGGGGGATGACGATCCCTCGTCAACTGCTAGGGCCATGCATTGACCAGACCCCCTGCCCCTTCCACATGTGATTTCTCATTTCTCTTTTTGTATTTTAGATCGAAAGTTAACTCAGCAGACACCAACGCGCATGCAGGCTGTAATTTCATTATCCTCAAACTCTCTTTTTTTTTATTGTAATAATTTATGTATCTGGCGTTTTGGGGTATTTGTTAAACATCTAAATAAAGGAAATATATTTTCGTCAAAGTATTTTTTTCTTATGTTAAGCATGGAACTGTCAAAATGGGTCAAAGGCCCATATTCTATCTCATATTTATTGTATTGGGTTATAAATGGGTCACCTCAAAGGGGGAAATATATGTCAAAAATAGATTGTAAAATGCTAAAACAAATCGGTCTAAGTAGGTTTGAGATAGACTCGCTTTCAACCCACGTAGTAAATAGGTCTTAGGCTAAATGGTTACCTGATAAATTTTAAGTTAATTACAAACATGTCATTTTTTAATATATTTTCTTCTTCTTTTTTTTTTTTTTTATCTAATTCTCCCTTTGTTTTTCCTCTCCCTTCATGAGCTTTACTAATTTAGTGAGGTTGAACCATCGTCAACCTTCGGCCAAGTGGAGCCTCGCTTGAGGCGGCTTCGCTTGTAGCCAATCGTCTACCGTCACTATGGTGGTGGTCGAGCAATTAAGAAGATAAACTAAAGGGGATAATAAAATAATTAAAAATAATTTTTTAATTAAAATGTAATATAATAAAAGACTATAATCACCTCTAGTTTCTTTGATTTTTTTTTGTTTTTACATTTTTCGTTTTATTCACTTACATATTCATATTTTGTTATTTTACTTTTTTTAATTAGATATGAAATTTTATCCAAGTAACACATAACATGAAAGAGCTTATTGGTTAAATGAGTTGGTATTTATTTTCTTAGTTAGAGTTAAGTATGAAAGAGTTTTACTAATATAAGTAAGCCGGGGGTCAAATTGGGTCTAGGTTGTCGAAATTATATTACATGAAAATGAGGGACCGCTTTTCGGACCCGACTCAACCCTATCATTTGACATTTCTACTTAACCATGATCAATAAGGGCGTGTTTGATAACATTTCTATTTAAAAATTGTTCTAGGGAACAGAAATATAAAAAAAATGTTTATGTTCCGAGAATAATTTTTGAATAAAAACGCGTTTGTTAAATTTGTTTTGGGAATAAAAATGAAAAACACATTTGATAAATTAGTGTTCTTTTTTATTTTTAAATATTTTTATTTTATTTTTTCTTTATTTTCTCTTTTTTTTTTTTTTTTTTCTTCTCAGTGGCGAGCCTTGCCGGGGCTAAATGGCGAGCTCAAGCTCGCTGGATCCGGCAAGCCCGAGCTTGCCAGCCTAAGGCAAGGCCGAGCCTCGCCAGGCCAACGACGTTTAGCCTCGTCGGGGACTTTGATGACCGATTGCCGCCCATGGCGGCGTGTGAGCGGCCAAAGAAAAAGAAAAAGAAAAAAAGAGAAGAAAAACAAGTTTTTTGTTTCTCGTTTATTTCAAATGCTGTTCTAGAAAAAATAGATTTGAACAAAAACGCAAACAAACGTGTTTAGCTTTTTTATTTCCCTAAACAAAAAAAGATAGAAATTTTATTCATAAATGGAAACAAAGAACATTGACAAACAGGCCCAAAAGTGCAAATCAAAAATTATTTTTCACAAGACCTTTTTTTTTCCTTCTTTCGTCCCGCTTACAATTTCGCCTTTCGGGGCGCAAATCGACAAGAGCTGGACCCGCTAAATTGCGCTTTTAGTCTCTCTCTCTCACTCGTCACGTGGACTCTGCACAAGCCTCGCTCCTCCAACTCCCGACAAAACCGCCCCCGATCACATCGCCGATCAGCCGCACGCCAACCGCCGAAGATGTCCTTCAGCCCGAAGCGCCACATGGCGGAGCTCCGGCACTCGAGCTCCCTCGGCAGCCGTGCCGTCTCCTCCCCGATGAAGCGCGACGGCGGCGACTCCTCCCCGCTCGTCCCCGACTCCGCCCCCTCGTCGACGACGACGACGACGGCGGCGGCGGCGGCCGCCATTCCTCCCGGGACCGCGACCGCGACCGCGACCGCCCGCTCTTGTCGCACCTCCCCCACTCCCTCTGCCCGCCGCACTTCTCCGACGACCCTAGGGTTCCCCCGCACGGCTCCAGGATCTCGATCTTCCTGCTCCTCCTCGTCGCCCTCGTCGGGCTGATCTCGATCTTCTCCATCGTGCATCGCCTGGTGAGTGGATTTCATCGCCTTCGCTACCTCTTAAACTGCTGAGTCGCTAGTGCTCATGTAAGCAAACGCTGGATTTGGTGGCCGATCGCGATCGGAGGTCGTGAAATGAACCGATCTTTCTGAAGAACTGGATAATGCTGCTGAATGTTGCTCTTGTGTCTTTACATTGCGAAGAATACGGAAGAGCTGTGACTCTGCGCCTAGGTTTTGGGTGGCTTTGGCGTCCGGGCTTCATTTTTGCAATAAGTCTTTTTTAGTTGAAATACCTTGTTCATGTGCACTTCTGTAGATTGGCAATGTAAGTCCTAACCGAAAGATTTCTCGAGGCCTCAGGTGTATGAGATCACACTGTGGTTCTTCATGGTAGTTTGTTTATAACATCTGTCTAAGTCAATGCGTACTTCCAGAATTGAAGGCCGCATGTAGTTGTCAGCTGCAGTCGTAGATGATTCTTATACCAACACTGTACTAATTTCCTCCTTTAACACCTCGCAGAATGCCCCATACCTGTGCCGGAAAGATGGCATTGTTCTTCGTTGCCCTCATGTAAGTTGTTGGAGGATCTTGTTTGAGCTTTCTCCACTTCCGCTGGCTCTATGTGCTGTGACAATGGCTGTTGCTAAATAATCTGCTTTCTCGTGTTAGGTCAAGGAGTCTCCTTCGCTTTGGGAAAATCCATCCTCTGCAACCACATCGTGGAAGCCCTGTGCTGAGCTGCCAAGCGATGATGGAATATCGGGTATGTAGCCTACTAAGCCTAGGCTTTTATCGATGCTTCATCACTCTTTGTATATGAATTTATGTCATTATTACTCATTTGTCTTTTCATGTCTATAACCAAAGAAAAATTGACAAAAGTTGTAGTTTAAAAAGAATTAAAGAAACTGGTTTAGCTATTCTCAAACAAATGTTAGTAAGCATGGATGTCTATTAATTAGGGATATCTGGAAAAACAATACTCCCTCTGTGGCCGTTTAGATGGTTCCTGATCTGGAAAGATCAGCTTGATTGCCTTTTTGCATCTGAAAACTCATCTGTTTTGCTTTTGTCATGTTTGTGCGGGATGTTATTTCTCTCCTTCACAGTTTTGAGATCTCTAACTGACTTATGGGGAAGTTCCTTCCCAAGAGCCAGCTATGATGTATAAGAACATCCAGTTATAGCGATGTCATTAGGTCATTAGATGCACCTTGTAGGTAGGTGATGAAGAATGTTTCATACAATTGCCGTGGACAGAAGCTACACTTACAAAGTGATAATTGTCTTGAAAGCTTTTAAGTTTAATTCTGTGTGTGAATGGAATGATCGTGCCATTTAAAAATATTCCAGCACTTTTAGCATCATAAAGTGATGCAGAATTCTTTCCTTTTATATTCTGTGCAGATGTTCCTTCTGAGAATGAAACAAATGGCTACATATTCATCCATGCCGAGGGTGGTTTAAATCAACAAAGAATCGCGGTATATTTTTTCTCCATCAATTTCTTAATCTGACTGAGATAACTCAGCTTGTTGGCATATTTTCCATAATTATCCATGCCTCTGCACCAAGTGTATGTTTCAGGCAATACTTTTCACTCAGGAAAATAGATTCATGGCTCTTTGCTTGTGAATGTTTTTGCTGATATGCAATTGTAGTAAATCCTTATGTTCATTGTACTTTGCATTATTTAGGTCTGAACAAGGTTTTAGGTTTTGGCATATTTGCTAGTTGAGTGCATAAACCAAGTTTTTGCTCCACAAAGTTGGTGACGGTTGTGAAGCTCTCATTTGAAGGAATCGCCTCCTAAGTGAAATTTAGTGGTCTCTGAGGTTCAGTATGCTTAGGATCTGCTTAGAAGATATTTCAGCTTTATATACTTTATCTCTTGTTTTGAATTTCAAAGTAGAATCATTTTAGAGGAGTGGAACTTGCACATGGAACAATAAGATGACCGATTGGTAGTTACCACTCACTTGTTCTACTTTTCCTGTTAAGGAAAACTGAAAATAGATTCAGGTGACGCCAGCATATTGTCACCCTCATGGGTTTGATCTATTTTGTGTAGAAGGAAAGGCCAAGTCGTTATTAAGACACTTTAAATACTTCATACTTTTCCTTATGCTTTTCCTTAAGCTTTGAATAGATGCTTTGATGGACCGTTCTTTCATAGATTTTCAAATGTTTGCAGTATTATGTTGATATCGACCCAGATAAATTTGGATTTCTTGCTTTACATGTTAATACTACTAGGACACTCATAATCCTCCTTAGTTGTTTCCTTCTTCTATTGGGGATCCTTTTTGTCACAAATGCCTATTGTAAAGCACGAGGCATAAGAATCTATGCAGAAAGAATCTATAAATGGTGCCCCTGTACTTTGTGGAAAAGTTGAATAGACGTTTTGGGCTTCTTGATTGCCACAGTTCCCATTGAGTTTTGACCTACTATTCAGTGCTTGTTGGCATAGCATTCAGCATTGAGAATTCGCATTGTTTAGACAAATATTCACTAGGAAAAAGATTACATTTGTTTGATGTGCTGTTTATCATTGCTCATCAAGGATATACTGGATGTTAATTTAATCTCTTGATCTAGATCTGACTTAATGCGAATTTACTCATATTTCTATATGCAGATATGCAATGCTGTTGCTGTTGCTAAAATTTTGAATGCTACTCTTATTTTACCAGTATTAAAGCAGGATCAGATCTGGAAAGATCAAACGTAAGATGTCTGGACTATGCACTCATATCTTCTCCTCTTTCACCTTTTCCTGTTCTTCTTATTAAACTAAACTGCAACAACTTTGCTGCATGACAAGGTTTGGTTTAGGCTTTTCTGATACGACATGGAGCTCATCATTTAGGGGAAGTCATTGAATTATTCTATGCATTGTCTCCAACCGACTTTCGAAATTGTTTCTACACAATAGCATTTCTCTAGTCATCTAGTTAATCTAAGTTACTGTATGTTATTGGCCTGCCTCCAGGCTTTGGCTCTACTAGGAAATCTTTTCCAGATAAAGCTTCAGATAGTTGATCAGTGGACATGGTTTGACTCCCCAATGTAGAGTTATCCGTATATTTTCTTAGTCATGCATCATTGACCAGTTACATCATTAGTCAATTGCATATTGTTAGATAGGATGACATCTTGTGAAGAAATTTGAATGACAACAAAGAAGATGAAGTTATGGAGGAACTTTTATTTGCTTTTAATTGGTATCTTGGAGCTTCTTGCATGCTTTTCAATTGATCTTCCTGTATCCATGCAGGAAATTTGAGGATATTTTGATGTGGATCATTTCATTGATTATCTGAAAGATGATGTTCGGATTGTGCGCGATATCCCTGAGTGGTTTACTGATAAGTCAGAGCTGTTTACAAGCATCAGGTCTGATGAGACTATGTTTTGCTGCTTCCAAATCATTCCTGCCAATTACAACTTGCTTTTCACTAATTCAAAGAAGTATTGCCAAGAAATAGGCTTTGCTAAATATCAAGTAGACTTTTAGGGGTCAAAAGAACGAAATGCCTAGCTGATATTGTCTTGGTGAAGAAAGCATATCGTATATAGGTGATAAAAATTGTATGTGAAGGTGCATGTTGGTTGCTTTTTGTCTACAGGACATGGACGCAAGGACATACACATTGCACATAGGGAGACTACTTTGTGGTTGTTTCTAGATTTCATTGTAAAAAAGGTTGCTTTTGTTGCAAAGTTGGCAGTTGACTGATCATAGATTCTGAAAATTATGCCTTTGGTTTTTTTCCCCAGTTTGCTAAGCAAGTCAATAAAAATGTGGCTGTGTAGTATTTTATACTGCTATGAATGCATGTGCTGACTCTTTTTATTTAGTCTTACAGTTGTTAAGTACTTGATTAGCATAGTTTATGATGTGAATAGAGTGGTAGTCCATCAGCATGTCCTTCCTTAATTTGGATATCAGTTTATGAGGAAGAAGTAAGTGCTATATCATTTTGGTTTTCCTCTGGCTGATGGTTTCTGAGACCATATATTTTGATGTAATGAATAGTACTAGATAGAATGTATTGGTAATGAGATGAAAATTATTGATGGCCATATCAAGCATGTTGGACACTGATTGATTTATCCTTTGGAGAACACATTACTTTATAAACCAAAACAATGAAAAGCCGTCTTATGGAAAGTTGTGAATCATTGAGTTAAATAGAGCATATCTGTGGCCTGTTTCTGGCAATACCAATGAAAAGCTGTGTTTTTCAACTTGTGTTCAATTTGCAAGTATTATGACATGGTTGATGGTTTACTTTGAGTTGCATCTGGCATTAATGTCTTGAATATTTGTTTGTCTCGTAGACGGACTGTGAAGAATATTCCAAAATATGCACCTGCACAATTTTACATTGACAATGTTCTACCTCGCATCAAGGAGAAAAAGATAATGGCGCTTAAACCTTTTGTCGATCGTCTTGGGTAAGTGAGTCATTTATATTTATATAAATTGAATTTCTCTCACCCTGAGGTCCTTATGCAAAGGTTAAGTCCTTTCTTATCATTGATCCCTTCTTGATTAGGTATGATAATGTTCCCCAAGAAATCAACAGACTTAGGTGCAGGGTGAATTACCATGCTCTGAAATTTCTACCTGAAATTGAAGAAATGTCGAATTCACTGGCATCAAGGATGAGAAACCGCACTGGCAGTCAGAGTCCTTACATGTATGCAACTGCATCCCCAATGGCTGTTAAATCATTTAATTGTGTTCTAATACCTCTTGGACCTGACTGTTTTTGAAACAGGGCGCTTCATCTTAGGTTTGAGAAAGGGATGGTTGGTTTATCTTTTTGCGATTTTGTGGGGACAAGGGAGGAGAAAGCTAAAATGGCTGAATACAGAAAAAAAGAATGGCCTCGGCGGTATAAAGTGAGTTAGGGGAAAAAGTTTTGGCTCTTTATGTTAAATGGAAATTAAAAGAAACGTGCACTCCATCACTTTGTTGGGTTGCTTTTGCCTGCAGAATGGTTCTCATCTATGGCAGCTGGCCCTGCAGAAGAGGAAGGAAGGCCGATGTCCTCTTGAGCCAGGGAAGTTGCTGTGATTCTGCGAGCAATGGGTTATCCCAAGGAAACTCAAATTTATGTTGCCTCTGGGCAGGTGTATGGTGGTCAGAATCGATTGGCACCGCTGAGGAACATGTTCCCCAATCTGGTGAGACCTTTATTTGTTCGTACTGTACCATTTAGATTCTCTAATTAAGCTGGTGAGCAGCCAGGAAAATTAGATAGTATTTCGTTTTGACTTTCTAGTTTCTATTAAATCTTGCAAGGAGTCACGTTAATCTTCTTTCCAGCATGAATATTATTCCCTGTTTATCATTCTATTATTTTGTTGTCTTCTGGTGTAGTTGCAATTTAGCTATTGAATACTGCTATTTTGGTTTTTGGCACATCCAGATTAAGTTATTACATATATTATAAAGGTAGACAGAGGCCCGAGGGCTGGAAATGCCTCCTTTTGCAGTATGCCCAAGAATACTTAAGTAGTAGTGGATGATATTGTGGCTTCAAATTGAGCATAGGCTATGAGTGGCAAGGGGTTAACAATCAAAGAATATTTATTTCTTATGCAGTTTCTTCGATGGTTGCTTCCTTTTGTCACTTATTTGGACTATCAAGCAAAACCTTTTGCATGTCATTGTTTCTAGAAAATGCAAGTACAATCTTATGCATACTGAAATGTATGAAAGTTGCAAGGACGATCAGATGAGAGTATAGTGTTTTCGATTTGGAATTGTCTTTTTATCTCTGATAGAAAAAGGCAACATCTGGATCTCTCCGACGTTTCATGGAAGATTCGTTTAAGATTGCCATTGGGGCTCTTTGCTTGGTAATATTTATATCTTATCCATGCTGAGATGCACACCAAGAAGCTTCAAAAGTCTATAATGAGCATGTATAAGCATCAAGTCTGGTACTTTGAAACCCTCACTTATATCAAAATAAATTACAGGTGACAAAGGAGGAGCTGGCGAAGAAGGAGGAGCTTGATGGTTTTAGAAAGCATGTGACAAGTTTGGCAGCCCTTGATTTTCTGGTATGCATGAAGTCCGATGTTTTTGTGATGACCCATGGAGGCAATTTTGCTAAATTGATAATTGGGGCACGGAGGTACATGGGCCACCGGCTTAAATCAATAAAACCTGATAAGGGCCTCATGTCTAAATCTTTTGGCGATCCCTACATGGGTTGGGCGACATTTGTTGAGGATGTTGTTGTAACCCACCAGACAAGGACTGGATTGCCTGAGGAGACATTTCCTAACTACGATATATGGGAGAATCCTCTGACTCCTTGCATGTGTAAGGCTTAAAACAAGTCAGAATCTTCTTGTGATCTAGCCTGGCAGAGCGTTCTTTTTAGGTGTGCACTAAAAACGGGACGGAAAACTCCATTCACCGTGCAAGATGTGAAGAGATTGTGCCATGAGTCCGACACGTTTGTGAGTTGGCGAAAAAGGCTGCGTCTTGGATTTGAGTTCATTTGTTCGAGTAACTGACCTGCAGCACTCGGGTCTCCACATTATTGCTGAGGGTCTCGTACATCACGGCCTTTGCTCATGACGTGGTGCAGAGACCCTGTATCAGCAATCGAATGGTTTTAAAGTTTTAGCATTTCCGTTCTAGCTTAGCGGATCGTGTGAGGTGATCTCCTGTAAAGCAACTTTGAGATAAGCAAGAGAGCAAATTTTTGGTTTTTAGTTTTTTTGTGTTGACAGAACAAGGCTGACCGTGCCAATGATGTAGGATGAGCTCGACGGCAGGTCCCTGCTCATTCTTTCGTTCGGACTTGGGAATCAATCGACTGATTGAGGACTCATGAGGTTACTGACACTCGTTATAGTAATGAAATACACACACTCTCTCTCTCTAAATAGATAGTTAAACCCGATGTGTTGCGCGTATTAAGTTGGTGTTAGAAACGGTAAAGGGTTTATCTTATTGGTTGACGTTGGAAGCAACTTATCTGTGGTAACCAGCGACATGACTTCGAAAGATCAGTAATACCAGGTCCCTGAAAAAGCTACAGGCCGCAATGTAAAAGTGCATCCATCACAAAAAGTGATGCCTCCCAAGAAATAAAACAGCAGAAAATCGCAATTAATTATATAAAGAGAAATCGCCTTCCATTTTTGCTGGGAGAAGTCTTTGTATTTCAGTTTTAATAATGAGAGCTCTTTCTAAAATCAAGTAGATTCCTATTATAACTTCATTATGCTTGAAAATCGTATTTTCAAAGTAAATTAAACGGGGGACACTGAATAAAATAACTTATTTTCCATAGTCTCCTTTGTTCTCTCTCTCTTTTTTTTTTTTTTTTTTTAATTTTCTTTCCCGTCTAGTCAAACTGGGTTGATCCAACTTCCAGCCCAACTCATCTATTTCCGGATCAGGTGGATCCAACTTTTCATAGTATCTACTCTGAAAAGGTGAAATAATCAAAAGATTGAAACAATTTTCATCCAATTTTCTCACCTTTCCTCTTCTTATTTCCAGTTTGCATTTCCTTGCAATGTCCTTCCTCATTTGGTCAAAATTCATGTTTCCTATCTTACATTGCTAAAATTCTTTGCCTTGTGTCTTTAATCTTCTTTATTAGGGCTACTTTTTTCTAAGTTCACGCTTATTTTGCACATCGGACCAATTTAAATGAAATTTGATGTGAACGTGCTGCTATTCATAGAAAATTTTCTAAAGCCTAAATGCTAGAATGCAAATGTCAAACTATGCGATATTAATACTTTTCATTAGGGGTTAAATTTGATAATTATGGATGAATTCAATCTTCTAATTTTGGAATAAGTGTATTTGAAGTTTTAAAATTTGTTACGAAAGTTCCATTCGAGTTCTAAAACATATAAAATGTGCAATAAAGTCCCATTCAATTTGATTTTGCAGAAAATGCTGATGTGGCTTATTTTAGTCACTCCTCTCTCCTACGTGGCAAAAGTTTTAAGTAAAAAACGTTCAGCAAAACGACGTCGCGTGGGACAAGAACGACGCTTCTCCCTCTTTCAAACAAAGTCGTCTCCTCTCCCCTCTTCAGCCCTGCTGAGAACGTCTCCTTCCTCTCTCTAAATCGAAGTTCTTCTGAACCCTGACCCTAGTCAGCGTCTCGGCACCACGACGGCGACGGCGACGGCGACGGCGACGGGGACTATCTCCAAGTTTCTCTCCTCCTCGTGCAGGTACCGCTCTCTGCACCTACGCTGTTCGACCGCAGCTTTCTGAACCTTTCAACGTGACCGAAATGCAGTGGCTTTTTGACCTGTTCAACGGGACCTAAACATACGCGTTGTTGTCACAGTTTGAGCTTGACTGGAGTTTATTAGGGTTACCTTTTTCCTGCTATAGTGGAATTCACTCCAAATTTTGCTTCTACTTATTAATTGATCCATCAATGAAGACCAATCTAATGATGTAGTAGTCCAGTTCGCAAATGATTTTTACTCTGGTGGTCCTAGTAAGATGCAAGAGCAACTGACAAACTATAGAAAAAAAAAATTGGAATTTTGGTATCTCATAATGTAATTTGCAATTACGGGCTTCGCGCGTGATAATAATTCAAGATTTTCATGGCAATCCCGTGATTTTTTTTTTGCTTGCAGCTTCTTTTTTTAATATTGTGAATGCCGACGGGGAACATAAGAGATAAATAGACAATGTGTCTTTTGATTCTTTCCAGGTTGAATACGTTCCCTTCTTGACATCGTCATTAAGCATTTTCGCCCATCTCCTGCGTGCTCTGCTTGTTTTGCATGCTCCAGTGGTAGGAACAAGTTAAAACATTTCTGCTTTATATGGTAAAATGCTCAGGAAAGTGGCATGTACATCTTTTGTTCTCATTGCTAAGTAACTTCTGTTTGTCTGTTCATCCGGTGCATATGGACCGGATCTAGGCCAATGCTCAGACCGATGTATGTACATCTAGTGATTCTATTTGTTCTTTATTTGTGTATATTGCTTCATCTGACGATATGTTTCACCCGACGAATCTGTTTAAATATACTGGTTATGCTCTTACGTCAGGTTTTTGTGAAACAATCGTAGTACAGGTAATATACTTCTATTAGGTTCCTATAAGGTATAGATATATTAGGTTCCTATAAGGTATAGATAAAGAAATGAGATAAGTTCATGAGCATACACAGTCAACAGGCTTTGCAGACTTGGAGATAATCCCAATTCCTTTTATTGCCGAATGCACTTTTCAATCGAGTAACTCGTCTCTATTGTTCTGTTTTGTAGGTTCTGCTTGCGTTCTTAATATGACGATCAGAAGAATGAGGTGCCAACATCTGAATTAAGTGGTGTTACTCTTAATGAGGTTGAGTCAGAGCTAACCTGCCATTGTGGTGTTCAATCACCAATTCCTTTTATGGAGGTGTTCTCCTATTGGAGTCATGGTGTGCTTAGTGTTGTTCCCTATGGGCACTCCGTGTGCAAGAGGAAAGAGTGCGCTCTCCCTGAGGAGTTAGGAGGAGGAGGCAAAGTTTGGGAGCGGAACGGCAACAATGATGATAAGGACTATGAGGAGTAGGTGGAGAAGGAGGAGGAACATGAAGGCTGGGGAAGCGGTCAAAAAAAAGTAATAGAAAACATTCAAGTTAGGATTTTAGAACTCAACACCTTAACCCTTCCTCCCCATCTCCTCTGGTTGGGATCTTGGAACTCAACATCCTGAAGTAACTTAAGTTCATAATCCTTTACTACAGTTGCATGGAATGTACTTCAACGAGACAGGTGAATACAATGATCTTCTTGAAGTACGTTCCTGCACTGTTGTCAAGGATTACGAACTCAAGTTACTTTAGGACGTAGAGTTCCAAGATCCCAATAGAGGACATGGAGAGAAAGAGTTAAGGTGTTGAGATTCCCATATCCTAGCCTGAATGATTTCCATTACCTTCTTTTTTTGACCGATTCCCCCAGCCTTGTTCTCCTCCTCCTAAAGTTTAATCTAAGCAAGCTTAGAGAATCTTAGTGAATGCAGCGTCACTTCGAACAAACACTGTACTCTTGGAAACCATGCGCTTAAACACATTTTCATGGACAAGTATTTAGTAGAATATTGATGACAAGAAAGGTTTCTTCCAAGACAGATTGCAAGGCAAGTCTACTTTGGAAAGTCTCAGAGTACCCTGTCATTTTGTTTGATCATGACATTAGATCAGGAACATTACAATAGAACAAAATAATTGAAACATGACATTAACCAAAAAATTAATTCGGTTTTTAACTTGATCTGCGAACATAGTTACGAAGGAGAAAAAGCAGAGCAGAGAGAGGTCTGAACCAGGGAAGCTAAAATATAGGAAGGAGGGCTCCCGGTTTCACTCCAGACACCGTCGTCTCTGTCCTGTTTCGGGAGTGGTCATTCTTTGTTGTTGTTGGCAAGTCTCTGTATCTCTCATCCTTTAACGGTGAGGTAAGAGCGATTTGAGGGTTTTCTTAATTCTGGTTCTGGGACTTGTTCCGGTGGCGGTTCTGGTTTCTCCTGTGATTTGGGCTCGTTGGTTGTGGTGAGTTTGTCTTGACCAATGCGCTAATCCCTACGCCGGCTCCAACGTTTTGTACACAGGATGATCTGATCCTTGGTCCATTGTAGAACAGAACGATGCCAAAATTAAGGAACAATCAAACTGTAAGATCGACAGCTCGGCACTGCACGGTACACTGCACGGTAAAGAAGGTACCATCAATCTTAGTAACCGTTCAGCCATGCTCCTACTTTTCTTCATATTCACCTGTCGGACTAAGAGGTGGTGGATTCTGATCTCTTGAAGTCATCTTCGCCAGTTTACAGCGAACCAAATGTTGAAGAAGTTTCTGTGCTTCTGTTAACGGTATGAAGATTGAGATTCTGGACGGGAGAAGCTTCGGAGAAGTGCAATGTGAACTTCGCTAGTGAATTCGCTCAATATTGTTCACAGCTGCAAGTTTTGCATCTGCACAGAGTTGCGCTTCTTTGACGGCTTGGGAGCTGAGATGGTTATGGTCGTAGCTTGGAGACGTACAAGAACATAGCCATGAAGATTGCCAACGGGTGCTAAGGAAGGGTTGCTTGATGACACCGCGTACCTGAACGATCTTGATCATGCCAGTATGGCAGCACAAGCCTGATGGAGATCGATTGCTCTTAAGTATCTTCAAGGAGATGAAGGCGAGCGCGAGAGAGGAAGTGCGTACAAGTTCTTGATCGTCTCTCTCCGCGGGAGAAAAGGTAGAAAGCTGGATGAGGCCGGGAAGTTGTTTGGGGAGATGATGAAATCCGAGTACGTCCTGGATAGAATCTATCTGGGTTACTTACGTTAAAGTAACAAGTTGTTAGATGTAGGTGTTGAGCTGTAAATAGATATTATATTGCTGTAAATACATAGGATTTTTAGGAAGTTTTTATTTTGATTTGATTCTGATCAAATCCCACACATCATGAGATTATAGTTGTTAACCCACAAATCGTGAAATTTTAGTTTTTCTCCTTTTTTAAATTTCTTTCCTTTATTTTTGTTTGTTAGGATTTATCTGTGTATTAGCCTATAAATACAGCATTGTAAAGCACCGGAAGATATGAATGAGAATAACAATTTCTCTCCATCTAAAATTTTACACGGTATAAGAGCTTTAGGCTAGATTCCTGAATTTAAATTGCAGTCTTCATTGCTGCGTTCTTTTTCAGCCTTTGTTGCTGTCTATTATTCTCCAGAAATAGATTTCTGGATTTCAATTGCAGTCTTCTTTGCTGCACTATTCCCCTTGTTCTCTTCTTAACATTCACTCTCCAAAATGGCCACATCCAAAGCCACAAATCCTACCATGAACCAATATGAGGAGGTCGCCTCAACACACATGACAGGTGATCTGGCCAACCTATAGATTGAATGAGAAGAACTACCTCAAGTGGTCACAATTTGTCAAGACATATCTGAAGGGGAAAGGAAAACTCAGCCATTTACTTGGGATAGGACCCAAGAAAGGAGATCTTAATTTTGATGCGTGGGATGAGGCTGATTCCATGATCATGTCATGGTTATGGAATTCCATGGAACCAGCCATAAGCGACACTTGTATGTTTCTACCAACCGCAAAGGAGATCTGGGATTCCGTTCGACGGACGTACTCAAAGGCTCGTGATGCAGCCCAGGTGTATGAAATTAAGGTGAAAACCAGTGGGACAAAGCAAGGAGGTAAGACAAGCAAGGAGGTAAGACTGTTATCGAGTATGCTAATTCTCTGCAGAACCTATGGCAAGAACTCGATCATTATCGAGTATTTCAGATGCGGTGTCCAGATGATGCGGCCATTCTAAAGAGTTTTATTGAAAAGGATCGGGTCTACGATTTCTTAGCCGGGCTTAATTCTGAATTTGACCAAGTCAGAATTCAAATACTTGGCAAGGAGGAAGTGCCATCATTGGAGGAAACGATTTCCTTGATTCGGGCGGAAGAAAGCCGTCGATCCGTCATGCTAGAACCACAAGCTGTAGAAGGGTCGGCCTTTACAACTAGAAAGGTTGATGAAAAGGGTGACTTGCCAAGGAAAGACAATCGGGACAGCTTGTGGTGTGCCTACTACAAGAAGCCCAGACATACAAAAGAACAATGCTGGAAATTGAATGGTAGGCCAACTACTTCAGGCCGAGAGTGGGTGAATCGGGCAACACAACCAAGACTTCGGGTCCACCTAACTGAGAAAGCTAGTCAAGAAGAAGTTCAGGAGAAAGCAACCTTCAGCAATGAAGAAATTGAGAAATTAAGAGGTTTGTTAGGATCTCTTAGTAAACCTTCTAGGGCATGCTCACTAGCACTCTCAGGTAATTCCACTAGCACTCTCAGGTAATTCATGGGTTATTGATTCAGGGTCTACCGACCACATGACTCACACCTCATCCCATTTCAGCACTTATACACCTTGTCCTAGCAATAAGAAGATTATTGTGGCAAATGGGTCTCTTGCTACTGTTGCAAGGGTTGGAAATGTTCCTATCACACTTAATCTTGTCCTTAAAGATGTTCTTCATGTCCCCAAACTATCTGCCAGTCTTATCTCAATATAGAAACTCACAAAAGATCTTCATTGTCAAGCTGTTTTTTACCCATCTTACTGTGTTTTTCAGGATCGGGACTCGGAGAGGAGGATTGGACTTGCTAAGGAACAAAATGGGCTGTACTACCTTGAGACACCTCTCACTACAAGAAGAATCATGAATAATTTGTCTATGTCATTTCTTAGTACTTCAAATAAAGAAGCAATTTGGCTTCATCATTTTCGTTTTGGTCATCCGTCCTTTCAAGTTTTGAGCATTATGTTTCCATCCTTGTTTAAAGATCTGAATATTAAAGACTTCCATTGTGATGTTTGTGAATTAGCCAAACATAATCGTGTACCATTTCCTATTAGCAATCACCGTAGTTCTAATCCTTTTGACTTAATCCACAGTGAGATTTGAGGACCTTCCACGATTCCAAATATCTATGGAGCTCGCTGGTTTGTCACTCTAATTGATGATTGCTCTAGGATCACGTGGACTTTCTTACTCAAACATAAATCTGATGTGAGTAACATTATTCCTTCGTTTCATTCCATGATTCAAACTCAATTTGGGGTCAAGATCAAGGTCTTTTGGTCGGATAATGGTAGAGAATACTTTAATCAAGTGTTGTCCCCTTATTTTCAAAAGGAAGGCATTATCCATGAGTCATCTTGTGTGAATACACCACAACAAAACGGGGTTGCTAAAAGGAAAAATGGCCATCTCCTTAACACAACTCGTGCCTTATTGTTTCACGGACAAGTTCCTAAAGCATATTGGGGAGAAGCTGTTCTTACAGCTACACACATGATCAATAGACTACCCTCATGTACATTAGACCACAAGACCCCTATGGAAGTTTTTTCTCAGTTTTATCCTCACCTTCGTACATCTAATGGTCTTACACCTCGAGTCTTTGGTTGCACTTCCTATGTCCACATTCATCATCATCAACGAGGAAAGTTAGATCCTCGTGCAATCAAATGTGTATTTCTTGGTTATTACAAACACAAAAATGCTATAAATGTTACCATCCTCCTTCTAAAAAATTCTATCTCTCTGCAGATGTCACTTTTGTTGAAAATAAACCATATTTCTCACAATCTTATCTTCAAGGGGATTTTTTAGTCATGGAAGATAAGGACCTTGGTGTCATTGATAACTTAGATTTATCGTCTAATGTCCCTATCAACCAAAACTCGTCAACTAGTTCCACACACCAACCTGTCTCTATTCCTATTCCCACTAGTCCAACTCATATTTATGATACTAAGAGATTTTCTCAGGTGTATTCAAGGAGGACAGCCGTTCCAACACAAGAGCAGGTCCAAAATACCACTCCGGGTATTGTCAATGAAAACACAGTAAGTTCTAAATCTCATTTGAATGAACAGCTTAGTAATACACCTGAGAGTGATCTTGATTTACCTATTGCTGTAAGAAATTTTTTTATTGTGAGTTTAAATACAATTGCTGTTCCTAACACCTTGTCTGAAGCGCTGTCAAAAGAGGAATGGAGGAATGCCATGAAAGAAGAGATGGAAGCACTCGAAAAAAATAAAACATGGGAAATTGTTGACAGGCCAAGGGGGAAAAATCTAGTTGGTTGCAAGTGGGTATTCATTGTAAAGTACAAGGCAGATGGCTCTCTGGAGAGGTACAAGGCAAGATTGGTTGCAAAGGGTTACACTCAAACATATGGAGTGGATTACCGGGAGACATTTGCACCGGTGGCTAAAATGAATAATGTAAGAATTTTCTTGTCTTTAGCTGCTCTTTTTGATTGGGAACTTCAATAGTATGATGTAAAAAATGCGTTTTTACACGGAGATTTGGAAGAGGAAATTTACATGAGCATCCCACCTGGTTTTGAAGGAAATGAAACAACAGAAAATGTTTGTAGACTTAAGAAAGCATTATAGGGGCTCAAACAATCACCTAGAGCCTGGTTTGGACGGTTTGCTAGAGTCATGAAGACATTCGGGTATAAACAAAGCCAAGGAGATCATACAATATTCATAAAACACTCGGACTTGGGGGGAGTTACAGCATTGTTGGTGTATGTTGATGACATAATAGTCACAGGCAATGATGAAAGGGAGAAACATCGGCTGAAATAGTGCTTGATTAAGGAATTTGAAATAAAGGAGTTAGGGAAGCTACGGTATTTTCTGGGAATTAAGGTTTCGTACTCCAGGCAAGGGGTCCTTATTTCACAACGAAAGTATGTGACGAATCTTTTGGAAGAAACTGGGAAGCTTGGTTGTAAACTAGTAGCTACTCCAATTGAGCTAAATCAGAGGCTAACAGAAGCAAAAGAGGAGGCAGCAGTAGATCGAGAAATGTATCATCGATTAGTGGGAAAGTTAATTTATCTTACTCATACTCGACCAGATATCTCCTATGCTGTCAACTTGATTAGTCAATTCATGCATAATCCAAAGGAATCACATCTACAGGCTGTTCATCGAGTTCTACACTACTTAAAAGGTAGTCCAAGAAAGGGAATACTTTTCAAGAGAAGCCCAAATCTCAAGCTCAAGGATTATACAGATGCGGATTATGCAGGCTCAATGGTTGACAGGAGGTCTATAACTGGTTATTGTACCTTCCTTGGAAGTAATTTGGTAACTTGGATGAGTAAAAAACAAACTGTGGTGGCAAGATCAAGTGCAGAATTTGAGTTTAGGGCAGCGGCTCAAGGAATATGTGAGTTATTATGGATCAAGATCATTCTTGATGACTTGAAGATTGAGTGGCAGAGTCCTATGAAGTTATTTTGTGACAATAAGTCTGCAATTAATATTGCTCAAAATCTTGTGCAACACGACAGGACAAAACATATTGAGATTGATAGGCACTTTATCAAGGAGAAACTTGAAGAAGGGTTGATTTGTTTGTCTTATGTTCCTTCCGGACAACAAGTGGTGGATGTCTTGACCAAAGGGCTTAATGGTGGAAGTTTTCATGAGCTAATTTCCAAGCTAGGAATGGAAGATATCTATTCACTAGCTTGAGGGGGAGTGTTGAGCTGTAAATAGATATTATATTACTGTAAATACATAGGATTTTTTAGGAGGTTTTTATTTTGATTTGATTCTGATCAAATCCCACACATCATGGGATTATAGTTATTAACCCACAAATCGTGGGATTTTAGTTTTTCTCATTTTTAAAATTTCTTTCCTTTATTTTTGTTTGTTAGGATTTATCTATGTATTAGCCTATAAATACAGCATTGTAAAGCACCAAGATATGAATGAGAATAACAATTTCTCTCCATCTAAAATTTCACAATAGGAAATGCGTAAGTTTCCGACGTAAAATCGATTTTTCCACTGCCTAGAGTTACTCTCTCCGCATATGAAAATACTATAATTGCACGGAGCTACGGGATGGTTTCTCTCTACACTGGTAGAGGCGTCTCTCCCATAGAAGGAGCTTTTCCCTATCCCCAAAGGGTGATAGTCATTCCAAGCCCTAAATCTTAAGATGTCCAGCCTTCATTCCTCCCAAAATGGAGAACCCATCCTGCCAAATCCCTGAAAAATAAAAACCCAAAACCCACGATACCTAAAACCCTTCATCCAAACCCTAAAATATGAAAACCCCTCAAATCGATTGCCATTGACGCTCCCTTTCATCTTCTTCTACTGAGATCTCGATCATTCGGTTGAAAGGAAGCATGCATTGCCTCATTCCTCAAAGTGGCCGAGCTTCCTTTCATCTTCGAGCTGGAGCTCCCTTCAATCGGACCTCAAAAACACATCCAAAGCAGTTACGAATTCCCCATGATCTGATTCTACATCAACAAGTTTGAAAATGGAGAGTAAGAAGGAAAACCATATTCGTGTAGCTGTTTTATGCAAGAGTTTAGGGCATTTATGGTCAAAAGATGATGTGGTTGCCGTAAGGGAAGAAACCCCAACAAATAAACTTATTGAATGTAAACACACTCTCTTTGGTAAGCTACTATTGAAGCCGAATATAAATTTCCAAGCATTTTGCAACACGATGAAGAAGGCATGGAAACTAGAAGTAGCGGAAATTTCCCAAAAAGAACTTGGGTTTTTCTCTTTTGTCTTTCAATATGAAGTAGACAAAGAACGGGTACTAAAATCTGGTCCTTGGTCATTTGCAAGTAATTTATTGGTTCTGAAACAATGTGTACCTGATATTCCCGAGCACTGTTATGACTTCTCGTGTTATGATTTTTGGATCCATATTGTTGGCTTGCCTCTTGGATGGATTTTGGAAGAAGTATATTCTGATGTGGCTGGAAAAGTGGGAAAAGTTAAGGAAATTTAGTTAGATAATAGAGGAAATGTGCTTTAGAAAATAGGGAAAGTAAGAGTTGAACTTGAACTTTCGTCTTCTCTAAAAACAGGGGCTCTAGTGAAGATTTGAGAAAAAAAGCTATGGGTGGAGTTTAAATATGAATGCCTTCCTCATTTATGCTATTCCTGTGGAAGGCTAGGGCACTACATCTCTAATTGTAAAGAAATACTTTATGGAAAAATAGAATGGGCAGAAAACAGGGCAATGAAATATGGGCCTTGGCTCAAAGCGGAGTAAGGGAAATGAGCCCTCATTAGGAAGCTTTTTATGGAAAAATAATCTCTGCTTCAGAGGAAGAGGAATACGTACCTGAAACTCCCATCCAGTCATCTAATCTTGAGATTGTGGGCTGGAACGGACCTGAGACTGCTGTTGGGCCTAATCAAAGTAAAAAAAAGGGGCAGAAAATCTGTCATCGAATGACCACAGAGAATAAGATACAAGGGATACAACATCTAAAACAGGAAATAGAAAACAACCATTGCACTTGCTAGATTCGGCTGATGTAGGGCTGACTAAAACAAGAGGCATTAACAGGAAGGGGCCAAAGCTTCTAAGAGAAAAAATACAGAAGAAGGTTGAGGGGTCAAGCTTGTCAATGATAGATGAGATGGAGTTACTAGAGACACCTATCCAGCTGGTGAAAGAGGGGGAATGAATGGGCTTTGGTGGCTAGCCATAATAAGCCACCAGTGACATCATGAGGATTTTAAGCTGGAATTGTCAGGGGTTGGCAACCCTAGGAGCTTCGAGCCTTAGTGGCTTTTGAAAGGCCTAATGTGGTTTTCTTGATGGAAACCAAAAACAAGGAAATGATGGTGGAAAGGGTAAGAAAGAGACTTAAATATCAAAATTCGTTTTTGGTGCAGCCAACAGGAATTGTGGGGGGATTGGCACTCATGTAGAGTGAAGAGTTTCAAGTGAAAGTGCAGTGTAGCTCAAACCATTTAATAGATACGGAATGTGAAGATCCCAATAGTGGCCAACTTATGAGGATTACTTTCCTTCATGCTCCAAAAAATTTCCAGGAGAGAGTCCAATTATGGCAACAACTACGATGTATTCATACATCTAATCGATTACCGTGGCTTTGTATGGGAAATTTTAATGACACTTTGTATAATTGGGAAAAGGAAGACAAAAGATAGACTGATTACTACCGAATTGCAGCCTTTCGGGATATGCTCAACGAATATTCCTTAATAAATATTGATAGTAAAGGTTGTATGTATACGTGGACCAATAATAAAAAATGGGAAGAATTGGTGAAAAAGTGATTAGACAGAGCCGTATGTACAATGGAATGGCGAGTTACCTTTCCAAATGTTGAAGTTATGGTTTTACCAGCGGTGGGGTTGGATCATAGCCCCCTTTTTCTCTCTTTATATCTTGTTCATGGCAAAAGGAAAAGAGAGTTTAGATTTGAAGCATATTGGTTCGAAGGAAAAGAATGCAGGGATGTTGTTATGGACATTTGGGTTGAGAATTATCAAGACCATAGAAGTTTTCCATAGAAAATTCACCAAGTAACGGAGGAATTAGCTGAATGGAGCAAAAAGAAGTTCTCTAATGCATCATATCAAATAAAGGAACTCAAGAAGCGACTAACGGATATCACAAATAGCAACTCCCGAGAGTTCAACAAAGAAGAAATTTAGAAGTTAAAGGAGAACATTGATCAACTATAGAGACAGGAAGAGATGTATTGGGGACTAAGGTCCCGAATTAATTGGCTCCAATGGGGTGATAAAAATACTAAATATTTCCATGCCATTACAATTCAGAGGAGACAATGAAACAAAATAACAATGCTGAAGGTTGATGAACATAATTGGAGCAGGGATCCCAAGGTGCTCAAACAACACATTGTGGACTACTATCGGTCTCTTTATGACTCGGTGGGACCAAGGAATCTCCAACCCGTACTAAATCAATGCCTAAAAGTAGTTTCTATGGAGATGAATGAACTTTTGATGGCTGCTATATCTGAGGAGGAAGTGAAAGTTATTTTCCAGCTAGGCTCCCTAAAGGCTCCAGAACCATATGGCTTAAATGGACAGTTTTACCAGCATATCTCGGGAAGATATAATGTCGTGCTTTTGGTCTAGAAATTTTTTGAGTTAGGTAATCTTGATCCCCTACTCAACAAGACACATGTTGCACTTATACTAAAAGTTAAAAACCCAGAGAGTATATGCCAATTCAAACCAATCGGCTTATGTAATTTCAGCTATAAAATCATATTGAAGGTATTGGCAAATAGATTAAAACCTTGGTTTCCACAGATCATTGTACATGAATAAAGTGCTTTTGTTCAAGGTCAACAAATTCAAGACAATATCCTCATTGTTCAAGAAGTGCTGCATCAAATGAGGATTAAGAAGAGGAAAAAGAAATTTTAGGCAATATTGAAACTGGACATGCAGAAGAAAGCATATGATAGAGTGGAATGAGACTTTTTTCGAATGAGCATGTTAAAGATGTGATTTTGTGACTAGTGGGTTTATTTAATCATGCAATGTGTGTCAACGGTGTCTTTTAATGTGAAAGTCAACAGAGAGCCAACGGAGTACTTTTCACCTACACGAGGGATTAGACAAGGAGATCCCCTATCCCCTTACTTATTCATATTGACAGCCAATGTACTCTCATAGATGCTGCACAAAGCCATAGAGGATGAAAGTATTAAATGGATCAAACTAAATAGGTATTGTCCTACATTCTCCCACTTGCTATTTGCTGATGATGCTATTTTCTTCGTGGATGAGACTGTTAGAGAATGTCAAAGTTTGGCGGCTGTTCTAAATCAATATTGCTATGCGACGGGTCAAGCGATTAATTTGAACAAGTCAGGCATTTTCTTCAGCAATGGCTATCCACCGGAGTTGAAGAGGAATATGGCCCAAGAAATGCGAGTGGCAAGCATTGACAGGACTGAAAAATGCCTTGGAATTCCATTTGATTGGGGTCAAACGAAGAAAGAGATGTTTGCGTGGATATTGGCAAGAGTAAACATGAAACTAGAGGGATGGAAATAGAAATACTTGTCTAAAGCTAGGAAAGAAATCTTGATCAAAACTGTTGTGCAAGCATTGCTGCAATATGCAATGTCAATCTTCAAGATACCTATCTCGGTTTGTCAAGCTATTGAACAAAGAATTGCAGCATTCTAGTGGAAGCATAATGAAGCCAAAAAAGGCATGCACTGGAAGAAATGGGAGGTTCTAAAGTCCAGGAAAGATAGAGGAGGCTTAGGCTTTAAAGATTTAATTACCTTCAACAAAGCATTATTGGGAAAGCATGTGTGGCGATTATCCCAATCACCTTCAGCTTTATGGAGCAAGATACTGAGAGGCATATACTTCCATAATGGAAATTTATGGAAAGCAAAAAGAGGTCAAAGACTATCTTGGGGATGGCTAAGCATTCTAATGGGACGGGAAGCCATTGAACCAGAACTATGATGGGTTGTGGGAGATGGGAAATCCATTAACATCCGTCAAGATCACTGGCTACCACAGGGAGTGCTAGGAGGCCCCGAAAACAAGGAAGATCCTCAAATGGTGGCTGAATTAATTGACGAGGAAAGAAAGAAGCGGAAAGAATCGGTGTTGAACCATCTTTTTGAAAGGAGAATTGTAAATGAAATCCTGTCTATACCTATCGCTACGCAGGCAAAGGCAGATCAACTGATTTGAATAGGAAACAAGAATGAGAATTACACAATTAAAAGTGGTTATAACAACGTGTACACCAAATCCTCACAACAAGACAGAAATAGAGCATCGTCCTCATACTAGCCACCCCGAGTCCTATGGACAAGAATATGGCACCTATCAACCCCCCAAATTGAAAATCTTTCTGTGGAGCCTATGTCAGGATACTGTACCAACAAAAGAAAAACTCTATTAGAGAAACATCTTACCCGACCCACTATGCCCTCTCTGTTCCAAATGCCCCAAGACAGTTGAGCATTTATTCTTTTTCTGTAAAAAGTCCAGAGCGTATGGTCAAATCCACGATTAAACCTCAGCCACAATCCACGAATGGTCACTAAAATGGATATTGGCGGAATTTTTTGAAGTAAAGTTGAACTCACCCAATGAAGGACTAGTTGCAGAGATGCTTTGGCAGATCTGGAAAAACAGAAATAATCAGGTCTTCCAGGATAAGAAGCCACAACCAGAGGCGATAATCGAAACTGCCCTAGCACAAAATTGAAGTTTCCATTGATGGAATTCGAGCATGAGAAAAGAGAAGACAGCAACGGCGAACTTACTTGCGAATTGGACAACGTCGGAGAACCGAGATTTGAAGCTGAATGTTGACTGCTCATGGGTGGAAGGTGTATTGCCTAGGTCGATTGCTGGTATTCTACGAGACTCCAATGGAATAATTGTTGATAGCTTCGCCAAAGAAATCCATGCTTCTTCATCCTTGCAGGCGGAAACCCTAGCCTTGCTCCATGGACTGCTTTTGCTGAAACAGAGAGAAGTAACTCACGTGGGGAAAGTACATGTATAGAACGAGAGTTTGCTTTGTGAAAGTGATTACCACATGCTAGTGGAAGCTATTTTGGGCCAGGAAGAGGAGCCATGGGTTGTGAAAGACCAAATCCAGGAGTGTAAACAAATTTTGGCCCAACTGACCAATATTAATGTCTTCTACTGCTCAAGAGGAGCCAATCATGCCATAGATTGGGTTGCAAAAGCATTCTGCCTTAAAATCCTTCCCTCAACATGGAAGTGCAAACCCCCCAAACCCCTTCGGAATATTTTGTGCTCTGATTCCAACTTATCTTTTCCATGTAAAGCTCGTTTTAATGAATGAATGAAAGCACTATTATCGACCAAAAAAAAAAAAAACAGAAAGAGTTAATCTCTCCGCATTAGAGTGCTTTGCCGAGCGTAAGTTGGAAGAGGCATTAAAATTGTGAATGATGCCGGAATGGAGCGAGACATGCTGAATAAGTACGTCTACCGGAGTCTCTCCTAGTGCTTATGTCTATACATCGGTGGTGGTGCATTAGGGGAAGCATGATTGGGCCCGCTTGGTCCAAAAGAAGTTACATGTAGCTAAACAAAGGAAATCAACGACATAATTACCCCTATGCTTTTCTTTTTGGCGTACATAAAGAGTTCACACAAAAGTTGGGGCTGGAGATATGAGCTAATTTCGAGTCTACAACTAGAGCAACATTTTAGTCGAGGATCCTGGGGGCCTGATAATTAAGATTATGCATGATGGTAGTCGTTATGCTTTCCTCAGAAATGATATTGATAAATATGATTGCGCATAAAATAATGGAGAGGACCCAAATCATTTTCTTGACATTTCTCCTTTTATCCCCTACTTTTTCTTGTTTTCATTCATCTTTTATCTAGTTCACATATTTCAATTGTGGGAAAAGTGTCAAAAAAGTCATAAATCTATTGTATTAGTGTAAATTTAGTCCTAAACCTTAGTTAGAATGACTGAATTGGCACTAAGTCAAAAGATTCATAACTAAATTAGTATAAATGTAATAAATTTATGATTGTTTTGACACTTTTCCCGTTTGATTGTTGAAGTGATCGAGAATCACTAAATATGCCGGTCTGAAGCTGCAGTCTAAGATCGGAAACTGGATGACATTCCATAAACGAAGCAAATCTTAATTCATTCTACTAATACAAGTGGAATACTAATTACCTTGGCATGCCATGAGTAGATTCCTCAATGCCCACCAAGAAAAAGGAATCGACAACAAACTTCTAGTTCTGAATTTTCAAAAATTCCCAACATATTAATATAGAAAAATCTATCGCGAGACAACTGTTAAAACCGAATAAATTTTAGGGCCAGTTCAGACCTTATCCAAAATGTTTGCAATTGGGTCTTCCAAAACTTACAATTAAATCAAGAAATTTTGTGTACTTCTGAAGGAAACATTGATGAACAACTTTTGAGTTTTGAAAATTTGCAAAGACTTCAACCTCATCAAAATTGCGAAAACGTGTTTGGACAATCAGAGATAATGTGGGCACGAGACGAACCGGCACACTTATCAGATCCTTTGAACATTCTAACATGCTTTGATTTCAGTGAAACTGGTGTCAACAGAAAGCCTGAAATGTCAGCTCAAACTTTTGTGAAGAACTCATTTTGAAATTTTGAACACAAAATTTTATAAAAATCAAGAACATACAAAGTTCTTACTAGAAAACTGATTTTCAAAGGTTAACACAAAAAGATTGAGGCATGATCGTACCAACGAAACAATCTTCATTTTTTATGAAAATGTTAGGTTAGATAGATCTGATGTGACAAACAACTTTCATAACGACATCATCTCAAAAATCGGATAAAAAAATCCTAAAAAATCGAAAAGCCACTGATGTACATAAAAAACATATCAATTTCCTAGATTTACACGAGATAAGGACCTGATGTTGACATAACAAACGATATCGTATCAAGGCTCATAATATATCAAAAGAAAGCTCAAGACATGCTTTACGTATCTCTAGAACATGCTTTTATGATATAACTTCATCTAGCAGCTTAGATCATCACTCAAAGTAAACTAGTCCAGAAATGGCCCATGAATTTCAGAACATTAAATCATTCACAATCAACAAACAATTGATTCATGATGATCAAGCATCAGTCTAAGCAATCATACTCAAGTCCTAGCCCTGATCACTAAGTGTCGATTCTAGGATCGATATTAAGTAATCTTGCTTCATCAGACTTAGGATAAAAGAATGATTGGACCGATCTACCTTGTTCACGATAAACTTTGGGCTCAATAGAGCTATTTAATCACCAAGTATCCACTAGAAGATGACCAACGACAGCTCCTTAAATCTGAATCAATCGCACATAAATGAGAAGTGAGAACAAGCTTGGTTGAACTTGAAATGAACAATCGAAGAAAATCAATGAATAGGACAGTCTGGTGAGTTTTAGCCAAGCTCTGCCCACCATGAGCTCAAGGACTTGTCGGCAAAGGATGTCGCAAGAATTGGGATGTCGCCAAATGTCAACAGACCGTCGAAATGATGGCTAGAATCACCAGACAGTAGCTTCGGCGAAGAGCACGACCTTCGGGCCCAAGAGGAAATGATCACCGATCGGCGAGTTCTGTCGATGGCACAGCGGAGCGGAGGTTGTCACCGGCCTAAGGATAGCTTGAGGATGATTGGAGGTAGGTGGCTCGCCGGTAGGGGCCGACGGTTGGCCGTTGAGTAGCAGTCAAGACTTCAGCCTTGGCTTTGTGCGTGTGCCCCCGGGAGGGGGAGGAGATAGAAACTAAATCTGAAAATGAGCCTTCTTTCAAATTTTGGAGGGAAAACCTTATATACCTCTCCTAAGATTAGCTAATGGCCAGGATTTGATCTCTTAAGAGCGAAACAAATGCTTTAATGACTAAGTAATTATATGATTGGCTGAAAATTGATCATGTGGATTGCTGAGTTGTATTATCCAATGGCTAAAATGATATGATTAATGGATGGCCAAGATTTGGTCTATCTTGAATTGATGACTGAACAAGGGCATTTTGGTAATTTTGATGCATGAGAGAGAGATGGCCACTGGACAAGGCATGGCTGGTTGGGAGTGGCTATCGGCTGCCGATATTTGGCCGGAAAACAACCCCTGACAACGCTAGTCAAAACTGGGTTGACCTTGTTGGATTGGTTTGAACCAAGTTGACTAGGCTAAACCAGTCAACTCGGTTCAATCTTAGTCCTAATTTTGTTCTTATTTTCTTATTTTCGTCCAATTAAATTGAAATTAAAATTTCCCTATGTGAATTGGACGCAATTGAATGCAATGGAATTACCTCGGGTCGATTAATTGTACACGATATGCTTAAATTCATTGAATTTCTATTAGAACAATGTCGCAAGCTAGACTCATGTTTGTAATTGTACTTCAATTGACCAAATTGAAGTTCAATTACTTTAATTTGAGCCTACTTTAGAATGAGCCAAGTCAAATTGGCTTGATTGGACCACGTTAGGTCAATTTCGTAACCTTGGGGTAGGCTCAATTCATCAATTAGGAATGTTCCCATTTGAATTTGCTAAAATTGATATCGAATTTGGATTGCCACTAAGAAATGAGCTCATTAAGGGGATAATTGCTCAAATCATGAAGGATCGATTAGAACCTTTGATTAGGGCTAAAATTGGAATTTTTATCCCAAATAAAGAATTTCAAAAAAGGTTTGACAATTGGATGCAGAATGACCTCAAGATCAAATGGCGTGAAGAAAAGTTAAATTGAAAAATGACCAGAAGCAAAGTAATTTTATTTTTAACTGATTTTAGCATCAATTGAAGCTAAAATTAAATACCCAAACATCATGCGGGGTATGGGTTTGAGAGAACTTGCACCTAATCAAGGGCCATAGGCCAACCTTTTAGGCAATACACTTATACCTATGTCTTTTCCCCTCCAGACGGAAAATGTAGGTCACAACAATAAGTTTATTTTTTGTAGCATTATTTTCTTACTTGTTCTATTAAGATACAATCTTTTCAGAATGTAGTGTTTCTATGCATCCATATTTAATTCATGTAACTGCAAGAGAAAATTCACCAAATTAGTTGATAATGAAATCGATACTCACAGTTAATCAAAGTGGCATTGGAAGTAACAACATCCATTTAGGGCTTGCTTAAACAAATGGACGTTAATCAATTTTAAAAGACCGATTTAACTTTGGATATGAAATCGATGGTTGTGATCATCCATGAAGCACTAATAAAATAAAATATATTAAATATAACTCAATAATTAGAAGTAGTCAACTTCATATATTCGCTTGTTATATTGTCCATGCTCGGGACAAAAAATGGCCAAGTAAGGTTTGGAAATTAATATGTTGTCTGCAGAATGGTAAGCACAAGATTTCCAAAAAGTATTTGGTTTGTTTACTAAATTAGAAGGAGACCACTCATATTGAATTGTACTAGAGAAGATGATGAAAGAAATGAAGAGAATCACACACACATATATACCTATTGTAAAAAATAAGCAATAATAATATAGGTGAAGAATCACCCCTATCATATAAATGAAACTCACATTTGGTTTCTTGTTGATGTATTCAATTCTCAAGATCCAAAGGAAAATGCTAATGCACCAAACAGGCGAATGTTAATAACTAATAAGTATGATAGATTAATCCAATCAAAGGGGAGCAAAAATGAACAATTTATATCATCATTTGTTTAGTTTTTTTTTTTTTTTTTTTTTTACATGTGAGAAATCGAAGAATTCAGCGATTTTTACATAAAACTTATTAGTTAGTGGAATGGCTTAAGACACATTTGCCTCCTTCCTCTTATTTCTTATGAGCTAAGAGTTGCATTGAGCTGAGGGAAAAATCCTTCAGAAAAGTTAAACCAAACTCAACCTTGTACTTGCTATTTCATTCAACAAACTAAGGGGATAAACCTATTGAAAATGGAAATGCTGTGAATGACCCTTCATGTTCTAAAAAAATCACGTAAATGAGTTTTTATTTATTGATTAGTAAACCATACTTATAAATGACAATTTACTAGACATGCTCATAGAATATAAAATATGTGAGAATCTACAAATTTATTTGAAAATTTAATGAATTCATTATAATGTTGGTAACTTACTAATTATAGTTATGAAACCTAAAAGAAATCAGTAACTTACTAATCTATTTGAAAGTTCGCAATTTTCTAATCTTACTTGTAAAATTTAAAAGAAGTTACTAAGTTATTTGGAAGATGGTAAACTCATAATGATGTTGGTAACTTACTCTCTATACTACATAATGTAGGGAAAATTACTAAAAGGTTATAAACTTATTGCATCGGTACCAATTCAGTTCTAAATCTTTGAATTGGATCAATTTAGTCCTAAACATTTTAATATTGGTACTAATTCAGTCCTAAAATTTTCAATCGGATCAATTTAGTCTTAAACATTTTTATATTAGTAGCAATTCAGTCCACTCGGCCAATTTTGTCCAGCCGATGCTGACATGGATATCGACTGGTTATGTGGCAATTTTTAAATATTTTTTTGGATTTTTTATTTTATTTTTCTTTTTTTCCTTTCCTTTTCCTTCTTCTTCCTCCTTGGATTTTCCTTATAGTGGCTGGCGAGGGTGAGGTAGCTTCACTTGGATTTGGCCTTGCCTTGGCTTTGCCTCGCCTAGATTTGGGCAAAGTCGCCTTGCCCACGGCCCTAGGTTAGGGATGTAACCCTAGCCAGTGGTTGGCAAGGGCTTCGCGGCCCTCAAGCGAGGCTCGCCGGCCACTGTGAGGAGAGTCCGAGGAGGAAGAAGAAGAAAATGAAAATGAAAAAGAAAATAAAGAAAAAGAAAATTAATAAATTAATAAATTTTTTGCAAAAAATAAAAATTATTTAAAAATTGTCACATCAGTGTTCGGTCACCGATTGGCATCTACGTTAGTGCTTAGGCTAGCCAAAATTGGCCGATAGACTAAATTGGTACAAATATGAAAATATTTAGGACTAAATTGGTCCAATTGAAATGTTTAGGACTGAATTGGTACCAATGTGAAAGGTATAGGATTGAATTGGTACCAATGTGAAAGGAATATGACTGAATTGGTACCAATTAAATTAGTCCAATTAAAATGATTATGACTAAATTGGTGCCAATGCAATAGGTTTATGACTTTTTTGGTACTTTTTCTGCAAAATGTAAAAGAAAATAATTTATTAATGAATTATGATGTTGGTAGCTTACGACAAGTTAAATTAACAAGTTATAGGTCCCATTTTTCTGTTAATAGTATTTGAAAATCACCAGCAACTTCCAAAATCTACAAATAATGAGAGTTTCTGTTTTTTTAGGCCTATGGGACCTAGAATTTTGCAATAAGATTACCTTGAATATGAACTTTGAAGATGCTTTGAGGTTTGAACTGTTAATATCCCTGTTCCCTATTGCAGATGAGTATGATAGGTGCAAATTGATGATTTATTATTGACCATCAACTTCAATAGGAATTTGGGGTGGAACAATGATAGAAATAGTAATTTTTAAACTTGGGCCGAATAGTATCAACAGCTCTTCATCTTTTTTTCTTTCCCATGGAGATAAAAGAATGATGTACAATGAACAAGAAAAGGACAAATAGGGGGTTAATGATGCAAAGCGAGTTTTTGAAAGATCTTTTTCATGTCTATTTATTAATCAACCTAATACAAAAATTGCACTCAGAGAAGAAGATGATAACATAATAAAAACAAGCATCCATATGTGAAATTGCATTTCAATCCCACAAAAGTTGTATTCCTCAAACGACATTGCACACAATTCAAGGGGACCACTTCCCAACACTTTCATTGGCTTCCATGATATTTGATCGCCTTCATCCATTTCGCTCCTTTTATCTCTATCCTCAATTTTCTCCAAAGCCATCTGGGTCTTCCAATTTCCCATGAAATGTACGCTATAGTGATTCCAATCACGATTCCGAAGACATAGCCTATTCCCACTACTCTCTTATCAAGCCAATTTGCATACTTTGTTGTACTATTATGAGGTTGAGCATAATTATGGCTTGTGTTTTGCAATGGGGTTCCATATAGGTCAAGATTTCCACAAAATGAGTCACTTGTGAATGTGCTCAGTTGCTTGTCTTGAGGTATGCGGCCTGTGAGTTGGTTCTCTGAGAGGTTCAAATACCCGAGGAATGTCAGATTTCCCAATTCTCTAGGAATCCTCCCACAAAGGTTGTTTGAAGATAGATCTAGCCATTCAAGATTAGCCAAGTTTCCAAGGGTTGGAGGAATGGATCCTATAAGGTGGTTGTGGGAAAGGTTGAGCCCTATAAGAGAATGGAGATTTCCAATAACATCCGGAATGTTTCCTTCAAAAGAGTTGAGCGATAAATCGAAAGTTGTGAAGATGGTCAAGACCCTCATTAATTGAATCTCATTTCCTTTCAAAATCACTTTCACAGAATTGTGATAGATTACTGGACCAAACTTAAGCCACGTGTACAATGATTTGTCTTGCGCTTCTTGCCCAATTTGTACATTTATCATCCCTTGAAGTTTTACTATCAAATTCGTTGGTAAAGGACTAGTGAAGTTGTTGTTTGAGAGGTCCAAAATGCGCAACTTGAGAAAGAGTTTAGCTGCCCTCGGAAAATCCAAACGACCCTTAAAATTGTTGGACCTCAAAATAAGAACTTTTAGCTTTGGTAGTGTTCCCAACCATACTGGGAAATTATCCTCTATCTTATTGTTGTTGAAATCTAGAACTTCCAGGTTTTTGCAATTGGCAAGGGATTGTGACAATGTCCCTTCGAATTGATTTTGACTCAAGTCAAGAGTTCTCAAGCTACTTTGTAGTGAAAATTTTCCAGGGATTGTGCCCGAAAGATGATTCATTTGCAAATTCAAAACCAGTAGATCAATGCTACCATTTGATAAGCACTTGGGTAGGCTACCGATTAAGTAATTTTTAGACAACAAGAGGAATGAGAGGTTCGTGGCAATGCATATCAAAGAAGAGATCTTCCCCTCTATTTTATTATTTTGGATTGAATAATAAATTGTGGAGGGTGATGGAAGTGGAAGTGGGCCTTCAAATTTGTTGTTGGACAAATTAATTACGGCCAATGATGTATTTGAGAAACCTTCTATTGGCCACCATCCCGAAAGTTGATTATTGTTAAGATATAAAAGGAGGAGGTTGGTCAAATTACAGAAAAAAGAAAAGGAATTGAACCGGTGAGCTGATTTGAATCCAGACGTAAGGTGTGCATAGCCTGGAGATTTCCTAAGGATTCGGGAATCGAACTTGAAAGAAAATTATTGCCAAGGCATAAACTTTGTAGGTCGGTCAAATTACCAAAAGAAGGAGGAATGGGACCAGTGAGCTGATTCAAGCTTAACTGCAATTGCATCATAGCTCGAAGGTTTCCTAACTCATTAGGAATGTTACTAGAAAGTTGGTTCCCCTGTAGAAAAAAATGGGTAAGCTCTGTCAAATTGCCTAATGTTGAGGGGATTAAACCGGTGAGATTATTATAGCATAGGAAAAGTTTGTGGAGAAACTTCAAGTTCCCAAGCTCCGGGGGCATGGAACCAATAAGTTCATTATGAAATACGTGCAATTCTGTTAGTTTCATCAATTTCCCAAAAGTGGGAGGAAATGGCCCTGTCAGGAAGTTAGCGCTCATATAAATTTTCTCCAAGTTTGTCAAATTCCCTATTTCAAGAGGAATAGAACCAGAAAATGAATTGTTTGAGATGGATAGCCAAGCGAGGTTGCTCAAGTTACCCAAGGAAGAAGGAAGAGATCCACTCAACTGGTTTGAATACAGGGCAAACATGTTCAGTAAGGACAACTGACCTATTTCATTAGGAATACAGCCATTTAACTCGTTAAAGGCAAGGTCAAGCACCTTGAGCTTCGTGAGCTCACCAATCTCCCGTGGTATTATCCCAAATAGTCGATTGAAGGAGAGGTCAAGGTAGGTGAGATTGGTTAAAAGACCGACTTGAGGCGGAATACAGCCGAAGAGTTCATTGTGACTTGCATGAAATTTCGTCAATTTCATCAATTTACAAAAAGTGAGAGGAATTGGCCCTGTCAAGGAGTTGGAAACCATGTAAATCTCCTCTAAGTTTGTCAAATTCCCCATTTCAAGAGGAATAGATTTGGAAAAGGAATTTTCAGAGATGGATAGCCTAGTGAGGCTACTCAAGTTATCCAAGGAAGAAGGAAGATATCCATTCAACTGGTTTGAATACAGGGCAAACACATTTAGTAAGGACAACTGACCTATTTCATCAGGAATAGAGCCATTCAACTCGTTAAAGGCAAGGTCAAGCACCTTGAGCTTTGTGAGCTCACCAATCTCCGGTGGTATTATCCTAAATAGTTGATTGAAGGAGAGGTCAAGGTAGGTGAGATTGGTTAAAAGACCCACTTGAGGTGGAATATGGCCGAAAAGTTCATTTGTGTACAAGTTTATATAGGCAATACATGGCAAAGATGGGAACGGGAACTCGTTGAGTGTACCTTTGATGTTTGAACTGGTGAGATTGATTCTAATCACGCTCCTAGCTCGATTACACAAGATGCCATACCACCTGCATGGGCTCACTGTTGTCGCATTGGATTTGGTGGCATTTTGAGGAGGGATAATCCATGTAGATAGAGAAGAGGTGGATTGGTTTTGGTTTTGAAGGCCGCATTTCCATTTGAGGAGGGCTTGTGCTTCTAGTGTGGAGGCATAAGCAGGATTTGCACCTTGTGGAATGATGACTAAAAGCATTGTGAAAAGGGCGAAGGAAGCCAGAAGAGGCATTAGTGTCTCAAATTTTGGTGGACCCATGATTTCGTTTGTTTGTTTTGGAGGCTAATAATCAACTAAGAGGGATATATAAATAGCTTGGTCACTCTATTTTTGTCTTTCTCTTAGTCCATTCACAAAGCGTCATTTTTCAAGGATCACCAATTTCCTGCTAATTAATTGCCGTTGATTGGGAAGGTTTGGTCGTTGGACAAAATGTATTGTTTCATGTCGTTGGAATCCGATTATCGACTTTGACAAAATGTATTAGTTTCGTATCTTGGGCTTTTCTTGAGGTGGGGTTGCCAACAACCAGATACTGCTCTCATGAAAATGGTAATGCCTTTATTGGCTATCGTTTAATAGGGAAGAAATTAATTGCTAGTTGTTAAATTTTTATTTTAAGTTTAAGCCCATTGAATAAATATGATCCAAATTAAAGTGAGCATATTTAGCCAAATAAATTCCAAGCTTTGCCTTTGATTTTGTTTGTTCTCACATTAGTTTCGCTGCACTCGTTTTTTTGAAGAAATCGGCAAGCGGAAGTCTCTGTTTTTCTTCCTATTGGCCGCTGCACATAAATGAAACGATGGATGCGATAAATGGACACTTCACTTTGGTTGTTTTTACATACCTCATTAAATGAAGAGGTGCAGTAGAAAGACTTTCATCTTGTCACACATGTTAGGTGCAAGAGAAATTGAAGAAGATAAAAGAATAGTTACTTTGTTTGTCTTCTTCTATTTGCAAATTTATTTAAGGAAGAATATAGAGAGAAGAAGTGCAATGATGATGGAACTAGTATAATTAGACCTCTTGAAAGTGAGACATGTAGAGCTTTCCTAAGGCAACATGGAAGCTCTCGTAGAAGGGTATTTCTTTGTAATTACACCTGGGATAAGAACGCTTCAAGTGCCAAAAGTTACGAAAGTGTCACTTAAGTGCCACTTTGTAAGAAAAGTGGGACACCTGAGTGCCACCTCCGGCAAAGGCAGCCGGAAATCATACGTGGCAATTAAATATGATTATTTCTCGTCGAGGTGGCTTGCCGGAGAGCTGAGTCAGCTCTAATTCACCCAAAACGACGTTGTCTGCTCAGGTTGGCCAAAATGGAGCCCTTAAATCAACCAAAACGACATCGTCTCCCCCATTGCCCCAAATCTAAAACCCTAAATTTGGCAAATTGCCATTGAAGCGTTGGAGCCCCAATCCCGAACCCTAACTTGATTTGCCCCAAATTCTACGGTTGGATATTAAGAATGGAGAGCAGGACTTTCAGCAGCGACTCAAATTTCTCTCGCCAAAGCGAAGGAGAAGGTGAGCGTTTATGTTTTTGTGGGTTACCAAGTCCAAGAAGAACATCGTGGACGCGAAGGAATCCTGGGAGAAGATTCTATGGATGTGCTCGATACAGAAAAGGGTCGAAGTGCAAATATTTCGAATGGGTTGATGCGAAATTCTCTCACCGAGCCACAGATGTGATATTGGACCTACTTGATGGATGTCATCAACCTCCATCTACACCTGTGGACGATTTGGACGAGGTTGACTCAATGCAAGCTCAAGCATCTTCTGCTAACCATTTGAAGAATGAAGTTTCAAAGATGAATATTAAACGAAAGTGTTACCGAGCGTTTATTGTGTTGCTGTTTTTTTGTCTATCCTATTTTATGATGAAATGTAAAGTATTGGAAAATGAAAAGAAGTTTCTCCGACTGCCATAGTTGTAAATGAGGTCAAGGAAATGGAATGAATGAATGAATGAGATGCTGTTTGAATGAATGAGATGCTATTTGTACTATATTTTTGCTTATTCTCGAATATAAATCGGTGATGATGGAATGTATATTGGGTGGATGAGTTGTGGTGACTTCTTTTCTTCAACTGAATGTAAACCAATAGCAATGAATCGAATGGAGTTGGCATAAGTTGAACATTCGTATATATAAACCAGCAGCTTCTCTGGTTTGTTGCAAATCACCATTTACATAGGACAAACATGAGTGATTACTCGAGTGCTATAAGTTGTATATAGTGATCACTTAAGTGCCAGTCGTGATTAAAAAAAAGTCATTTAAGTGTCAAGTTAGTATCAAAAGTGATCACTTAAGTGTCATTTGTGATTAAAAGTGAACACTTAAGTGCCAAGTTTTTTAGAATGTGATCAGTTAAGTGTCAATTTTATTTGTACGTTTCATCTATAAACTGCACCAGCCATCAGCTACTTTCAGCCACCACGACTGCCCACCACTGGCCACCATCGGCCTCTAGCCATCACCACTAGCCACATCAAGCATTCCAAGCATCCACTTGAGCCATTACTATGCTGCTGGTATTCTGCAGTGCAGAAGTTTCTAGTGCCTTACATCAGCTTGCACCAACACTACCTGGAGCAAGATGTGTGCAAGATGTGCATATTGCACACTTACATCTTGCACCAAGTGCAGCACAAACCCCCAACCCCTATAATAGACCCACCAGCCTATCAATAGGCATCGGCACCAACATCTTAGCTACCACACCAGCACGCAGCCACCACCATAAACCCACCATTAGCAGCCACTGTTGGTGGTGGGTCGTGGGTTTGTTGCAAAAGGGGTTCATGCAAACTATACTAGTTACAGCAAAAGGCCCCAACCCAATCCACATAGTGGACCCACCACCATCAAGTTTCACCAACTGCCACCACCAGCCACACAAGCACCCCAGTCACCACCACAGATTCACCACCAGAAGCAGAAAGCAATAAGTAAAAGTAAAAACAAAATACAAAAAATGAAAAAGGCACCAAAGATGACAAGCAACAAAATCATTTCATTGATATTGAAATGAAGTCTCACAAAGTCGATGACAAACTATTTAAAAGAAAACATTCACAGTAAAACAATTGACTCGTTAGCCCCACAAACCATATCCCATCCCATTTCATTAATCAATATGCACAATGCCTCATGTTCGTGCTCCTTTCACTTGATTCATAATCCTTGTGCTTTTTCTAACTGGACGTGAGGTTTCTTCTTCAACTGTCTCAGGATGCGTTGATTCTGATGGAGGTGCAATTGTCTTAGGCTGAGCTGATTGAGAAGGAGCTGGAGCTGCAACCGTCGTAGGCCGAACCGATTCGAGATGGACACAGAATCGGGTTTTTCTTACTCTTCTTTCTTGTTGGCGCAACCAATGTCTTCTTCTTTTTGTTGGTGCAGCCGTTGATTCTTGAGTTTGGCCTTGAGAGATAAGAACCTCTGAACTTCTCCCAGGCTTCAAAAAGAAAACTCAATTATTAACAAAAGTTTGCACCATAAATTAAATTAAATACAGCCTAGTAAGCTTATAAAACTTACATTAAGAATAACTGTTCCAGAACGCTCATTTGTATAAAGCCCATAACCATACTGTTTTAGCCTCTTTCCAAGAGCTCCTCTTGTTCGAAGGGGAACGTCAATTTCAGGTACTTGTGATTGATTAGCCCTTCTTTTCGCATGTGATTTCTTGGGCTCTTGTTGTGGCTGTTTAGCTACGCGGGGGCTTCTTCCTGGGCATTCGAATGTTAGACGTCTTGTAGATGGCCTTCTTGTAGGTGGCTCATGATTTGGCTTTCTTTTGGTTGTTTTTCTATTTAGCCCTTCAGCTTCAATGACACCTTCTGTTGGCTTTTGTGGTGGCCCTTGTGATGACCCTTCTAGTGGCCTTTGTGGTGACCTTGGTAATGGATCTTGTGGTGACCTTTCAGTTGGGCCCTTTGTTGACAGCTGAACTCTAGCTTGCCTTCTTTGAACATGAGAAAAAGACAAATGATATCATAAATATAAACATCAGACCATTGTAAAGGAAAACTAAACACAAATTATTTAAATTACCGGGTATTTTTTTCTCTGCTTCTGCTGAAGAACAGTTGACTTAACTGGCCCTCCAGTTGCTTCGGCCAATCCTTGAGCCGGCTGTCTACCTGGCCTTGTTTGAACAGACCCTTCAGTGGAAGGTATAGAAGGGGCTTCGACCAATTCTTCACGTGTCATTCTCCTGACCTGACAAAGACAAAAACATTATGTCAATTAGTTGTACATATCTGTTTATACAAACCATAAAACAACATAAACACAATTGTCATGACTTACTGGGTTTATTGTTGTCGACTGAAGAACAGACGACTCACTTCGCATTTCTGTTTGTCCTTCTCCAATTGTCCCTTCACTAGGTCCTTCGACTGGCCTCAACTGTTCCTGCTGCTTCCTTAATTGACAGCCTTTAGTATTGTGCCTGCTATGTGGCAAAAAGAGCACTTCATCTTTACACCTGTCCTACTCATCCTACGCCGACTTGAGACCTCTCCTTCGCCATTCTTCGTTTTCGCTTTGGTCTTCCCATTCTCTTCTTTAGTGGCAAAGGTTGAGGTGCTTCATGATCTGTTGGCTCCCGAACTTGGTACCTCGATTGGCTGCAACATGCATTGGTACGAAGCAAGATATCTCGGTTTCTTGTACCAATCATCAAGGTAGTCTTCTGTGTTGTGGCCCTTCAATTGAATGGCACATATGGCATGTGCACAAGGAATTCCACTTACTTGCCATACTCCACATGAACACTTCCTCGTACCTAAATGGACAACATACTTATCAGAGCCCTTCATTATCTCATATCCTTCATCCCCATTCCAAATGGGATGACAATACCTACTCGTAGCCAAGTTCTCATCCAATTTTTTAGCAATCCTAGGACCACATTGCCTAGTCCAGTTTGCAGCCTCATCCCTTTGTTTGTGCAATCGAGTCATAACCATAACCCTTATGTCTTCAAGCATCGAGATAATTGGTTTGCATCTGGCATCTATTATCCTCCCATTGAATGATTCGCAGATGTTGTTATTTATGTTATCGCACTTGAATTCCTCATTGAAGAACGCCCTACACCAATACTTTGGTTTTGTTTGGAATAGTGCATCATAACCTTCCATTGTCAATTGAAGCAGTTCTTCTTTGGCCATCCTAAAATCAGCCATATTCGTGCTCTTTGCTAGCTGCCAAAATTTGAACTGCAGCTTATCCCCTTTATAGTTCTTTCCCGAATTTGCATATATGTGCCGCGCACACATTCGATGCTCGGCATAAGGCAACAACTCAGCTATTGCTGGAACCAGTCCCTGCAATAATTCAAAAAAAAGAAAAGAAATGTAAGCAAACGACATGTTCATATCAACAAGCAAACAATTGACCAAATCTTTCAAAGAGTATCTTCTGTTGGTCACTCATGAACGCCCACCCTGCACCATTTGTTATCTCCAAATTAGCCATCAAATTTTTTAGGAACCAGATACAATTGTCCTTGTTCTCTACCTTTACAACAGCCCAAGCCAGTGGAAACATCTGGTTGTTTGCATCTATTCCAATTGCAGCCAACAATTCTCCCTTGCACAAGCCCTTCAAAAACACCCGTCCAATCCTATAATCCGTCTACAACCAGATAAAAATCCTCGTTTGCATGCATCGAAGCAAACATAGAACTTATCAAACTTGGTCCCAATATCAGGAAGTGGTCTCTCCACAACCTCTGCATACACTCTACTTGAAGGATTTTGCAACCTACACTCCCAAGCATAATCCCACACCTGTCCATATTCGCTGCTGTATTGATCAATGAGTATCTTCATCACCTTTTGCTTCGTTCTTTTGCATTGATTCCTGCTTATATTGATGCCAACCTACTCCTTCACCAGCAACCTGAACTGAGTACTATTCATCTGAGGCATCATCTTAATCATATTAAAGAAGTGCTTGCACAACCATGCACTTGTTACCCTTTTATTTTCAAAATTAATGGAACAAGTATGTTCCTCTTCGTACGCTCTAATCTGGAAAGATCCGCTTCTCCTAACAAATGCACCATAGATCCTCCATGGACAATTTTGCTGCGAACACTTAGCTCTTACAAAGGCCTTAGTGTTTCTAATGAAGTCAATGTTCCTCTGTGCAGCAATGGAGTTCTTCAGTATAGCTTCCCTAAATTGTTTTGCATCTTGAAATTTCATACCTACCGACAAAGTAGGAGAGGCAACGGATGGATCATAAGAAGGAAACTTACTTTTCCTTCTCCTTGTATGCACAACTCCTTCATCTTCTTCAAGCTCATCCTGGGAAGTAACATTCTCAAGGCTTTCTTCATAATAAGTCTCCTCACCAATGGCAACAGCATCTACAGGGCCTTTGGCCCTATTTGGAACTTCATCAGCTACCTGCAAAGCTACAAATTTATCTGTCAAAAAATCCCTTTGCCTTTTTCTTGACTGTACAAGCTCCTCGTCGTCGTTATCACTTGTGAAATTTGCAGTAGGCAACCCTTCATCATCATCATCATCATCACTTGATTCAGCTACTTCCCAATCTAATCCAGTGATTGTGACATCACCTATATCATCATCACTATGGTGAACTGCATCTGCGCTCCTCTCCTCTCCATCATGTCTATCCTGCCTTTCTTCGACCCTAACCTCGGTACTACCTTGAATACCATTTCCTTCTTGTTCTATTTGGGCACTTTCTTCATCATCATCTTCATCCTCACTTTCATTGTACTCAACATATATTTTTACCTCTTCACCATGAAGATAATGGTATAGAATATCCCTAAAGCCGTTATCGTTTTCTAAGGTTCGCAAACCATCTCTTAAACCTTTCCCAGGAATACAATACAGCAACTTCTGAACTTTACAAGGCAAATAAGTTAGTATATCCCTAACAAATCCTATATAAGATGCCTTCTTAATGTCGACAAAAATGGTGCCCTCATTTCCACCCTCATACTCCCACTCATCCTCCCCATTACAAATTCCCCAAAGATAGCAAACTATGACAGCGACATAATCCTTGGCATGAGCCATTTCTGCACCAACAACAAGACAAAGAATAATTAGTTTTGGGACCACATCCACAAAGAACAATAGACAATTGCACAAGGGAGTCCCCCCACGCTCATAGACTTTATTAAACAGGTCCCCGCACTGACAATATGCCCCTATATGATAGCCAAAAAAGAGGTCGACACTTTAATAATTTACCTTCCCTTCCTCTACAATATTAATAAAAAACAGAGGCCCCCACACTGAGAATATGCCCCTTCATGACAGCTAAGAGGTCGCCACTTTAATTATTTGCCTTGCCTTCCATTCCCTTAAAATATAAACCAAAAACAGAGGTCCCCACAACAAGCACAGCCCAAGCAATTTTGTCTACTATCTTTTGCTGAACTAAACCTGCGATGTGAGAATGTACATCCACTTAATCAAATCTATTTTTCCTGTGAAAACACATAGAATTTCATTAAAGCAAGCTTGATGTAAAATTATAGGGTAAAAGCTCTGTTTCTCATCCAGCCAAGAGGAGAAATCATACCCTAATCTATAATGTTTGGCCATTAATATATTGTGTCAAGAGGTCATTACACAATCCAAGCCCTAAATTTATCCATTGCACAGTAGACTAATACTACATGTCAAAAGAGCTCATAGTTTATAAACTTTAAAATGAGGTACTTACATGTGGTTTCAAATTTGTCCCTTGCAGGTAAATGAACTTATATAAAGTATCAAAACAAATTTTGCACTCCTCAATGCCCTGCATATATGTCGACTATCTGATTAGAAACAACAATTAGGAAAGAAGACTAAAAGAACGAAAATATCGGAATCAAAGGAACAAAAGCAGATTGATAGCAAAGTTGCGTGCTCTTTGCAGAGCACTTAAAGGCCATTATTCCAGCCACCTGATTCAATAACTTTTCACTCAAACACATTAGTTCCTAGTTCCACATTAGTCAATATTTTGTCTCACTCGAGCCTTGACTGCATAAATCATCGACTGAGGCAAGCATCTCCACACAAGGGAGTAACCAAACAGAGCGCGCGCATTTCAACAGCATTTCCATCGTAGCCTTAATAAAATAATCGAGCGAGCCCTAATAAACTAATCGAGCCCTAATTTCATCACGAGGGAGGGGGAAAAGGGGCCCAACCTAGAGGAGTGACGATGGTGAGCAGGGATGACGACCAACGATGCTAAGTGGCTACGACAACCAACAACGGTGACCGATGACCACCTATGGGCGTGAACGGCGACAGAGAGAAGGGCGGCGACGGCGTGAACGGCGATCGAGAGAAGGGCGGTGACGACTGAGATCTAATGTGAATGCAGATGGGAAGGAACAACGATGGCTAGGTGTGCTTAAGCCAAAATGACCTAAACGACGTCGTTTAACACCAACGAAAAACGACGTCGTTTAGGTCAGCTCACTCAGTGTGGGTGGACGACGTCGTTTGTCGTCCACGTGGGTTTTTTTCTTTAAACGTTTGCCACCTCAGTAAAAGAAGTCGCCGGAAACGCCACGTATGCAATTTGGCCGGATTTTAGCCGGATTGGCACTCAAGTGATCCATTTTGCTCCGTTTTTGGCACTTAAGTGTACCTTTTGTAACTTTTGGCACTTAAGTGTCCCTTTGTGCCAACTTTTGGCACTCCAGGGGTCCGTGTCCCAATTACACCTTATAGTGATTTTGCAAGTTAAATTTTTGTGATTAGAGTCAAATTTCATTAGGAATTGTGAGGGGTTAAATATCGGGTGATTTAATAGGTGTAATTGGGGGTTGGGAAACACCAATAGAGTGTTTGAATACTCTGAATGATTGCAATCTCTGTTTTATGTTGCTCTTGTGTGAACATAGGTATCAATATTAGGACCGAATCACGTAAATCTAATGTCTGATTTTTTTCTTTCCTTTTATCTATTATCCGATTTGCTTGTCCCATGCATTCTTTGCAACGGTGGTCTCTATCTTTTGCTCAGACTTTGTGATTAAAGCACTCATAATTTATGGTGGGTGTTGTATATGGCCTAATGCTTCCTGTCTAGAAGCAATTTAGACTGAATGCCTTCCAAGCATTTGATACGGAGTGGTTGACGATCAAGAGTGTGACGTAAAATGAGGAGCTTTGTGTTGTGTTTGTGCATGAACACTTTCTAACTTTTCCACGCATCGTCTCCTCAACGTTTGGCTATATTTTCCTTTTTCATTTGCCATTTCTTGCTCTACATTATAAGTTCGAGGCTTGTTAGTCAAAAGAAGAAACGGCTGGAAAATTCCATGACTTTTCCCTTGTGATGAGCCAAATATTCTTAGGGTCAAGCATCACTACTAAAAGTCCATAGAGACCGTGACTTCCCATGAACCATTCTCAACGCCTAATGATCCAAAAACCACCACAGACGAAACCCAAAAGACCTTGACTTCCTGAGCTAGCACATGTCTTGATGGATGCAAAATCGATGCACAACACACTCGAATTACCTAACCCCACAAGACCTTGATATTTTGATGGATGTGTACAAATTCCATGCACACGTGCATGCTGGTTTCAACTCCTCTTACTTCAACCCATGTGATGGTTTAAACCCTAATTTAGAGGTTTGGACACCTGGAGTGCCATAACTTGGCACGGAGGGATACTTAAGTGCCATAACTTTAAAATGGTACACTTAAGTGCCAATATCGGAGTAAAATGGGACACTTAAGTGCCACTCCGGCGAAAATCCGGCCAAATGGTTGACGTGGCAATTTTCCGACGAGTTTAGTCCAAAATGACGTCGTTTTGCACGCCGACGTGGCGGAGAAACGCAAAACGACGCCGTTTCGTGTCTACGTGTAAATAATAATATAAAAATTAATTAAATTATAAAGTATTCAAAAAATTAAAAAAAAAAAAAAGAAAAAATTTAAAAAATTTAAAAATTAAGAAAAATTTAAAGAATTAAGAAAAATTTAAAAGTTTTAAAAAATTAAGAAAATTTTAAAAATTTTAATTTTTTTTTAAATTAAGAAAAAGTATAAAAAAAAAAAGTCGGGGAGGTCGAACGGGCGGGCGAGGGGCGAGCCCTCGTCGTCGCCGAGAAGGGCCGGCGACGGAGGGGGGGTCGGCCGGGGTCCGCCGGCCTCGCCGGCCCCGGCCAAGGCCCAGCGACCCCCGGCGAGGTCGGCCGACCGGCGGCGGGCCCGCGAGCCCGGCCGACCCTCCCCCTCCGTCGTCGGCCCTTCCCGGTGACGACGGGGAGGCAGTGGCGGCGAGGCTCAGCCCTTAGCCGCCCATTCGACCTCCCCCCTTTATATTTATAATTTTCTTAATTTTTTAATTTTTTTAAATTTTCTTATTTTTTAATTTTTTTAATTTTTATGTTGCTTTGGAGCTGAGCCGACTCAGCTTTCCGACGAGCCACGTAGGTAAAAAATAATAATAAAATATTGCCACGTAGAATTTCCGACAAGGGTCGCCGGAGGTGGCACTTAAGTGTACCGTTTTGAAGTTATGGCACTTAAATGTCCCCCGTGCCAAGTTATGGTACTTGTGCTGGACTTTTGCCCCCTAATTTAATGTGAAAACTGAGACATTTAGAGATTCACATGGGATAATATTCTTCTTGATGGATATAATAATAAGGTTTCAAGGTTGCTTATTGCTGGGGGCCAGCACAAAAGGTAGCCCTACTGTCAACACACGATACAATGTAAGAGGGGGCCTCCCGAATGTTAAAATGGCTATTCTTTTAATTCTTTTCTTACATAAACATGAACTGCATAGCTAACTTTCTTTTTGAACATTTTTGTGGCTTTACTGATTGCTCTTTCTTTTTTGATAAATGAATTTGTTGCTTTGTAGCTAGTAGTGAATATAATTGAATATTTGAATAATTTAGGTACCTCTTTTACCATGTAAATTTCAACTAGATGTACTCTTTTAGAAAAGAGCAAAAGAAAATGTAACTGTGTGTGAATCTTCAACTGTATTTTGCTCACACAATATCTAATTAGGCTCAAACTTAAAGAAAAACTACCAACCAAATATATAAAAAGAAAATCTTCTGCTATTTTGGCTTTAGCGTGCGCTCTTAAGATCAAAGGGTAAATTTTCGGTTTCTATTGTCACGTAACCTTATTTCTATAAGTGGAAAACTGCCAGCCAAATACGTGGATTCCAAGTATATCGATAAGCTAATTAATCCGAACCGAGTTATATGTAGTACTAAGAGCGAGCAATCACAAACTTTGTAATGGTTGCTGTCATATCCCAAATCTATATTTACAATTTAGGGAATGATCAGCCTTTCATCAAATGAGAGACGAAGCCTTTCACCAATGTAAACCGGTTTACAAAAATGTATGAACCGGAATAATAAGCTTTATTTAAAAACCAAAATAATTATGCAATTGTCAAGCAATGAATGATGCAATTTTACAATAATTATGCAATTGTCAAAATCACACTTAAGCTAGTATGCCACACCACTTATCACTGGTCATGTGAATATCAAAAATGATTTTAGATATTGTCATGAACCTTCCGAGATAAGTCTAATGGGGTTTAACGGATTACTAAGTAGGTGCAAATAATCCTCTTCCGAGGTGACGCCGACGCTTCTAATGGACTCTTTCTAATCCTACCGATTGTAACTTGTTGTATCTCATTCCTTCGTGATTATTTTTTAGTCTTTACCAAGTTGGTTAGGAGCCCGGTAAAGTGTAGAAGAACATATTTTCTGATGTTTTCTCACTCATCTGCATCGTACAATCTAAGGATGAATAACGACCAATGTGCATTCATCAGATTTCCTAAGGTTGACTCCATTTCTTTTCTTGCAGAGAACACTGCAAGTGCCACAACTTAAAATTGGGGACACAAAAGTGCCAAAATTCCCCCCCAAAAAAAACACTCAAGTGTCACTTAAAAAAAAAAAATTGGACACTTAAGTCCTAGTGTGATGCTATTTTATTAATAAAATCGGTTTAGGTGACTCGCTGGAATGTCCACTCAGCAATCCTTATTTAAAACGATATGGTCCTCCATGTTCTCCTCAAATTAAGAACCCTAATACCGACATCATCGACTTCCCCCGCCGTTGCCCATCACCGAGGGACCGGTGATGGGGAAGGTGGCCTAGCTTGGGCTTAGGTGCCCAAATTAAGGTGATCGGCGATGCTAGCCCTCACTTGAGGTCGGCGACCATAGCTTGGCCTAGGCGAGGCCTTGCTGGCCCCAAGCAGGGTCGGCAACCCTCACTAGGCTCGGGCTTAGGCAATGCTAGAACTCACTTTAGGCTAGTGAGGCTCACTAGATCTGGGCGAGGCGTCACCCCTTCGCCCAGATTTGGGCAAGCCTTGCTGACCTCGAGTGAGGGCCGACGAGGCCTCACCGCTTGTGGCCGGCGAGGCCTCGCCTTTGCTAGGCGATGGTCATCAATGTCGCTAGATTTGGACACCCTCACCCGAGCTTTGTGAGGGTCACTAGCCTTCCATTGGGATTGGTGAGGCTAGCCACCCTTGCCTGGGGCTGGCGACAGTTGCCAACCCTTCCAGCCCCCTCCGGCAATGGGCGGCAGTGGAAGCACCCACCGGTGAGCCCTACCATTTTCTTTTTAACTATTTTGTCTTTTAAATAAATTTTAGCTTTTTTTTGAAGTTTTTTATGATTCATGGCACGGAAGAGGAATAATTGCTGAATTTTCCAGTCATTTCTCCTCCCTAAGCTCCGTCCAATTTAGCAACAATCTCTCTCTTTACCTCTTTCTAACCGTACTTTTCACTACGTTAGCATATTCCTTTGAAATCCCACACAATAAAAAATGAAGATGGCGAACGCCCCGTTACCCAGTATTTTCCAATGAGGACATAAATGGGCTAACATAATAAAAGCAATTAACCGTGGAATAATTACGTCTTGGAAGCCCCTAATTTACTTCAATTAACAACTCTGATTTTCTAGCAGAACCATGTCATGTGGCACGATGCGAGCAGATTGAATGACAAAAAGTCCATCTTTTGATATAGAGAACTGAAAAATGTCTCGCTCGTCAGTCAAATCAACATTCAAGGCCCAAAAACCAGCGCAGGCGCGAAGGCGCGATTCCTGCAAGGAGGAGAGAGGCTTGGAAATAGTCGCCACCCCTGCCGTCTCCATCGGTGGCGCTGCTCGATCTCGTTGGAACCAAAAAGAACGATGGCGACTTTGAAAATTTGGAACGAGTTCACAAGTTTTGGAGGTAGAAATTATTCTTAAATTGCTTTCTTGGTGGTTTCTTTATATACAATACCCGCCCTCTATATATAATAGCATAACACCCCACACCACTTGGATGAGCCGTCAAGTCTTCGAACAAAGCTAATAAAAAGCACACAAACAAAATCAAATGAAGAAGACATAATAAATACATGAACAGAAGTGTGGAGAACTTTTCGATGAGCTTTTCTAGCCTTCTTTTTGTCTTCATGCGTTCACTAAATGCTTGTAGCCTTTTGTCTTCGACTTTCTTCGAGCGCCTGCCATGAATCATGCTTCACCGATTCGTTTTCATTCTTCTTCTTACGCCCAACATAAACCAAGACATTCTTAGAAAAAAACTAATAACCAAATCTAGAATCCAGCAACCAACGTGCTCAAAATTTCGACAATCAGTTCTATCTTATTCTAATAGATTCACGGCCGAGGCTCCTGCGCAAGACAACTTGCAGGAAATGAGAACGATTTTGACGCAAGGACACCGTCTCTAGTCTAATCACGGTGACAAAGGCTCTAATCTTCCAAAGAACAGCTGGTATTAGCGATCGTCTTACAGCATTCAGGAGAGCCATCCAAAATCAATTAACAGAAGAAATAAAATCGAAAGTAGGAAGTGCCAACCAAGCCTTAGATTTTCCAAGCATCTATTCTAAGAGTACCATGACGAATAAACCCTACAGAAACTATCCGCATGATTTACAAGTGATCCAGTCAGTGATTGCAGTTCACATTTGAGATAAGAATGAAGAGAAGCAAGCCAGAACTAATGTAGACCTTGTTGCTTTCCAGACTCGCGGACAATTCTTACAACAGAAGAAAGCCTATGGTTATTGACCTTCAGAAAACAACTGAATACTCAGATAGAAGTGCCAAAGAATCATGGTCGCGTCCAATCAAATCATTCCTCTAATATCCAGCTAGGGAAAACCATCGCAGATTGAACAACACTCCACATCAAAGTTAACAAGGTAAAGTTTTCGTATTAAGTAAAAAAGAGATAAGTACAGTGGAAGTCTTAAAACTTGTCGCGAAAGTGTAATTTCAATTTTAAAACTTTCAAAAAACACAATCAAATTTTAAAATTTATCATAAAAACATAATCGATTCCTAAAATTTTCAAAAAGTGCATTGTTAATTAAAGAGGATATCAAGCTTAATTTAGGAAACTCATTATAGAACAAGAACCAGGTTACTATCGAGAAAAAGACATAAGTGCTCAGCATTATCACAGGCTGCAAATAGAACCAAAAAATTGGCAGAAGTAAATACTGCCCGATCTACTAATATCATTTCCGATAACCATGCTCGGTGAGCATTTGCGACGAAATGACTGTAAATTGTGCTCAGCGTTATAACATAGAAGCTGACAAGAATCTGTATAACCAAAAAAGAAACATCACTTGGTATTAACTGATAGAGGTGCCAACGCTCTCAAAGATTAACTTCCTGACAACTGTCTGGTGCACTGCTAAAAGGATTATCAACATCAATGACAAAAAGAAGATAGGGAGTAATGAGTAAGACAGGTTTTGCGAAACACGTCCATCAGGTAGGAATCTTATATCCATCACAACGGAATCAAGGCAATAACAATTGAATAAATAAGAAAAGAGAACAGACCAATCTCATATCTAACTGAAGCAATTCCCAAAGAGGTAAGAATCTTGATTCATGTATGAAAAGAGAACAGACCAACCTCTGCCACTAACCAACAGACCAGTTTCATGTATGAAACGAAAGCACCAATAGCCGTGTACAAGATAGGCTCGATGTCCTCTGCTACCATCCAACTGTCCTTAGACAAAATGATTGCTCAAGAGGACAGAAGCCGCTGCCAATTCACCAAATAACGAAATCCAGAATCACGAAACAAATAGACAGAAGGACCAAGCAATGGTGATCCAATCGACAATGAAAGGAGTGCAAACCGTAAAGATGTCCATAACCATGACGGAGTCCTGGAGAGGCGAGGTGAAACCTTTGGAAAATTCCTTAGAATAAACGGAATCAGACCACCAATGGACAATCAATCATGAGACAGAAAGAATAGAAGAAGGATCAAGAGCGCCATTCAGGAACAATGTCTTCTCTGAAGAATACTCCACAGAGGCTATCAAGAGAGGAATTGCATGCACAATCAAAGACGCAGCACGAGACTGAAGGATGAGGACTTGAGAGAGGGACTATTTCTAGGAAGGAGACAACGGCTTTAGATTTTCAATAACAATAATCCGAATCCAGGGTACAAGTTGCGTAGAAAGAACCAGGCCAGATCAAGCACCAACCAAACTCTGACCTCAGAAGGAATAAGAATTGGTCTTCGCATCAATCGGAAAATAACAAGACGTGAGAACAAACTCCAGTCAAACTAACAACTGCCTCGAGAAGCGGTAGCTTATCTGATTGTCTGAAATCATCAACTCGACATCACAAAGATAATGCAACAGATCGCCACTTCTTAAGCCCGGCGAAACTGCAACCTGTAAGAGAATTGGAACTAGACAATAATCATATCCCAAAGATAAAAAAACCGAAGAACAAATTTCATTTAAAACCAATAAATGCCCGGAAGGTTATCTAATTTCAGTCTGCCACCCCGTCTAAGATGTGATCAACGTCTCCTAGTTCATCATCTCAACCAGAAAAAGACAGCAAAACAGATCCTCAGTCCTCCAAAAAACCCAAACGCCTTGTTTATGAAGCAAACTGCGAGGTGTCACCGTTCATCATCTTCAGACAACATCCTCAGACAAACGGTTCGCTCCGAGGGAAAAGAAGCCACTGCCAACTCGCCCCAATAACAATATCGAGAAGCAGGTTGTAGAACAATCAAACAGTCACCTTTGCGCACAAATGAGGATGGCTGCCCGCAACGGTCATCTTTTAATAAGGACTATCTTGAGTTTGAAATCGACTCGTGTCCTCCAAAATATTGGGTTTGTAATTATATTAAGAAAATCAGTAGTGATATTAACATTACTTATTTCATGTCAAGTTTGTAGCCTCTTTTAAAAGAGACTTTTTAGTGAACTTCATATATTTTTATATATAATGAAATCAAATAACTAGTGATAAATACTACCGGTCGTGGTGGCTCGGACAAGTAGGCTTCAGTGATCTTTTGCGAGAGATGTGAGGAGTTCGAAGCCCTTGCAACGCAAGAAGGCCGAAAGAAGGGCTTCGCAAGAAGGCCGAAAGAGTTACTTGGTGACTTAAGAGTAACGCCGTGGTGGTGAGTCCTGCCCTAATGTCACCAAGGGGTTTATGGCACGGCTATCTCCTATCCACAAATAATAATAATAATAATAAATAATAAATAATAAATAACTAGTGATAAATTTACTTATTTATGTAATTATAAAATAAATTCACTGGAACTCAATAATGTAATATACAATAAATTTAAAGGTTAATAACTTGAAAAACTCAAAACTGTACACCAAAATGACAAATTTACTCAAAATTGTTATTTAAACCATGAAAAATTCCAAACTAGTACATTTATGACAAATTTACTCAACTGACCACCATACAAAATCCCAAATTGATACACTTGTAACAAATTTACCCCAAACTAATTTATACGACCGCTAAAAACCCCATACCGGTACATTTCGACAAATATACCTTATGTTAATTTCGATTAATACCACAAAAATCACAAAAATTATGTAATTGTGACAAACGAAAAGTAAAATCCCAAACTAGTACATCAATTAATTGTTACGTATCATTCAACTTAATAATTTGACAGTCTAGTTTAACGAAAACTAATAAAGGATAAATTTGTCACAAGTGTATTAGTTTAGGGTAAATTTGTCAAATGTGTATCAATTTGGAGTTTTTGGTGGTAAAAAAAATTAATTTTGGGTAAATTTGTCACATGTGTATTGGTTTGAGATTTTTCAGGGTATTAACCCTAAATTTAAATAAGCAACAATTATCATGTTATTATAACATAAATTAACTAGAATTCGATATTATAACTAGGAACCATTATTAGACATAACGTTCAAGATTGGTTAAAATACTTTTTAACCATGAAAAAGGTGACATTCCTAATTCCTATTTTTATCTAAAATTTTAAAAAATCTAGAAAGAAAACAACAAGAAAAGTAGGATATATGCTTACATGGCATAACTTCAAAGGAAAAATGATACAAATAGTCCTTAAACTTTTATTAAATGTGCAATCTCATCCATAAACTGTCAATTGATTCAATGTGGTCCATGAACTATATGTAAATATTCAACCTAGTCCTTGGATTATTTGAGAATGTTCAATCTAGTCCTTCCGTTAGTTAAACTTAATAAATTATGATGACACAGATTTTAGTCCCTTAAGTAAAAAAAAAAAAAGTGGAATATCCAAGTAATTTATTTGTTCCAAATTAAGAGAAGAAAAGTCCACATGGGAATAATCATTAAAACAACTCAAAGTAGGGCCACCGACCAAAAAAGAAAAACAGAGGCCACTTTCTCTCTGTTTCCATGATCAGTGCTCTCAATCTCTAGCTGGTCCAAGACGATGTATCAAGACACGAACAAGAAGAACAAGGTAAACCTTACAATCCCTGGTGAGAGTACGTGAACGAGGTAAGTCTTGCAATCTCCAGTGAGAGTACGTATCAAGATTTTGCTTTTAGGGCATATATATGGATTTAGGGTTCAAATTCGAACTTTCTCTTAATGGTGACTCTATCTTGTCACATAGAGGAAGTTATCCTATGCCCGAAGTGTTATTTTGAGCTAATGCTTCCATTGAAAACTCGGGTCGTTACTCATGGGGTTCTACAAGGATGACGTGTCCTGCAAGCTCCCACATGGCAGTTATTTAAGGTTAATTAGGGCTTTTTTGGATATGGGTTAATCAAGGGTTTCTCGAAAATAATAACACGTGGTTCATCTGACTCAATCAAAGTGTAGTTATGATGTAAAGTGTGAATAGTTAATTTGGGCATGTTATGTTATGCTAAAACAATATTGAATGCACGATAAGTTTGTCATTTAATGTGGTCCCAACTTGTTGTAGTTTTAGGTTGTAGCTTTTTCATGGCTATTTAGACATGGCCCCCATTTGTCTTTGTTTCTTGTCTTTAGATTATACTTTTGATGTTTGTTTGTTCATATTGTGTAAACAATAGAAATATATTGATTGGCGTCCTTGTTTAGTCTAGCTGATTTTTGCATATAAATTTTTGCAGATTTACATGGCTAATGAGACATACGATTTACTCTACGAGTTGGGGTATGTTTGTTCATGATAGAATAATAGAGTATGTTAATGGTCATAGTAGTGAGTGGCTTTATGATCTAGACAAACTCAACTACTGTTACACTTGGTACAAGATAAGGGTTACTCTATAATTAAAGATGACACTTTGATAATAGAAATGATGGGACTTTGGGCAAATTTTGGCAGTATATATGAGATATTTATGGAACATGGTGAAGACATGTGTGTTGGCATTAGTGATGGGTTAATAGAGGGATTGATAATTGTAAGGGAAGATGAGGGAGTTGTAATGCTTATTGAAGATGATGATGAGCTTGTTGAGGTGCCATAATTATTGACAATGAAGAAGAAGAACTTCAAGCGGTTAAGGGAAAAATTAGAACTTTTAAGGGAGACAATGCATATGAAGTCACTAGGTGGATGGAGATACATGGTGAGATAGAGGTTGAAGTAGAAATAGGAGGAAAAAAGAGGCTAGAACTAGAGATAGAAGAGGCTTCAAGAATGGAAGAGTACACATGCACATTATGATAAAACCATAGAAATACCTCACTTGCACTGAATATGGTAATTGATGACACTACGCAATTTAAGGAAGCTATCAACAAATATGTAACTACTAGAAGAGTTAATAGTGAGTTAATCAAGAATAACAAGGTGAGAGTAAGAGCAAAATGTAAGGCTAAAAATTGTGATTGGTCAATTTATACAGCTAGAGTTAGTAAGACGGACTTGTTTCTAGTGAAAACTTTCAAGGATGAGCACATGTGATCTTGGTCTTTCCAAGTAGGGGGATTTACATCAATGTACATGGCGAAGAGTTAATATTGAGTTAATCAAGAATAACAAGATAAGAGTAAGGACAAAATGTAAGGATAAAGATTGTGATTGGTTAATATGTAGCTAGAGATAATAAGACACTTTTTCCAGTGAAAACTTTTAAGGATGAGAACACGTAATCTTAATCTTTTCAAGTAAGGAGATTTGCATCTATGTACATGGCGAAGCATTAGCTAAGCTTGAGGAGGGCAGAGTTCAAGAAAATTGTGCCAGAGTATATGAACTTAGACGTTATTATAAGCCAATATAGAAGGACTAAGCTAAGGGTGATTGGAAAGCTAAGTGGGATGTACTTCTTTTTTACTCTAATCATAAATCTACCATCATTAGCCCTCTATCCGGGAATAGTTGCTAATCATTTCTAATTTTCATAGTTTCACTTTGGAGATAATTTTTCATGTCATCTTGTTGATGTGAATTTGTTATCAACAGGGAAATGCAACATCAAGTTGGAACTAAACCATGGGAATGGATTTGACAATAGACTGAAAGTTGTTTATTTTTCTTAAAATAAAACAATATTCAGGATAGATTTGGGATTGGACTTAATATTTAAGGTTTTTGAGATAAAAAGAAAAAGTTCGGAGATTTAGGACATGATCTAAAATGTGGGGTTTTGTCTAACACAAAAAAAAAAAAAAAAAAAAGAGAGGAAAAAATTGAGATTAAATTTTATGTTGAGGGTTTTTAGGGCATCGAGCCATGAAAAACGTTTAAAGGATTAGGTACTACATCTAATATTTGACCAAAGTTTAGAAATCGCATTAAATAAATTATAAGTTCAATGACGGCATTAGATATTGAATCATAGTTTAGAGACCATATTAAATAAGTTAAAAATTTAGGGATGATATCACACATTAAATTAAAATTCATCGATTATTTGCGTGATATTTTTACATTCTTTAATGTGAATTTAAGAAATAATATATGGAATGGAAAGAAGAGGACAAGGCGACGGAGTCCCCATCTGGCAATGGACCCCAAAAGTCAAGAAGTTTGGGCGGTGTGTCAGTTCATTTATATTTCCTTATCAACAACCCATGTGGCATGCATTTCGAGAATTTGTGAAGTGTGGACTTTGCAACCTGCGGTCAACATAAACAAACAAATTGACCATCCACATCCCCGCCTACCCTCGGTAGGGATGACGGGGACTTTGCAATTGCCTAGAAATTCACGGGTAGCCAAATACTCGAATTATAAGAAAACTAAACTTCAAAGAAGGAGAAACAGCCTGGTTGGTGATAACCAATAGGAACGAGTTCACTCTTTTGTGAATCGAATCGAATCGAATCGAATCGACTTGAATCGGATATAAAAAGAGTAATCTGGTCAAACTCTTTTGATTTCATCCAATCGAACGCTTGTTCGAATTGAGATTGAGATATTGGTACAAGTTCCTCCCTTCTAGGACCGGACTCAACATGGGCTGAGTCTCGAGCTATGTATAACAGTCGAGTCGAGCCAGGCACATATAACACATATCGTATCTAACGCCTCGTGAGGCTCAAGCTTCTTGTTGGCATGGACATCTGGTATCATAGGAGCTATTACACCTGCCAACACAAGTATGAAAAGAAGAAGACGTGAATGGATTGTGAAGCTTCTTTTGATCAGTTCAAAGTAGCAAAAAGCAAGTCGCTCGCATGTCATTGTTCCTCATATGTCAATCTGCTCATGGAGAAAGCATAGGCGTAAATAAGTCCTCATGATATGTATGAATGGGTTATGCAAAATTTTCTACACGATAGTTCTATCCGACCCAACTAATGTCTTTTCATTGCGAAAAACTTCCCCTTATGACATCAAATTGCGCTACGTGCGACTATTAGAACCGATAGACAATCCCCAACACATCGATCATTTAACAATGGTTATCCAATCCTATGTCAACAATAACAGGGAAAAGAGAAAATTTGTCCAAAGAAAAGTTCGGATTAAAGATTCGATATAACTTTATGAAAGCAGTGCCTTATGAAACCATTACGGCGTGCATTATTTTGACAATTTTAATCTAAAAAAATTCGATAATTTTGACTACATATAAATAATGCACCGGCTCTCATAAAATATTTATTTTTCTAATCTCCCAAAAAAGAAAAATTTTAAGACATGTTCTCTTCCCAAACATAAGGGCCATGCTACCTGGTACATAAACAAATGAATGGAAGAACAGAGAGAGAGAGAGAGAGAGAGAGAGAGATTGCTAACTAACCGATGGTCAGGCTCCGCCGATCTCTCCTTGAGCAGGGCTTCGGTCCGCCTCTGCATACTCGTCAGCACGTTCTGCCACGTGTTGGCCCTCGAGTGCGCCACGAGGCCCACGTTGACCGCCGCCAGGTCCTCCGCCCTCACGGCGATCACCTCCTCCGGCTCCGCCTCGTCCAGCGCCCAGATCAGGCACGAGCAGAACCCCTTGGAGATCTCCGAGTCGCTGTCCGCCCTGAACCTCATCCTCCTCCTCCCCCCGTCCCCGCCGCCGCCGCCGCCGCCGGAGGGCTCCCCGTACGTCCCGACCTCGAGCCACACCCGGGTCGCGCAGCCCGCGACGCGGTTCGCGTCGTGCCGGGCCGACTCGTCGAAGGGCGGTAGGATCGCCGCGTAGTGCAGGAGCCGCTTCACCCTGTCGATGGGCTCCGCCAAGGACTGGAACTCAGAGGCCAGGCGCCGCAGCCGGTCGGGAGTGGCGCCGGGGAGCGGCCTCGAATGATGAGCGGATCCGGAGACGTCGCAGTCGAGGCCGAGAGCGCTCGTCGCAGCGAGCCTGGATCCGATGATCTCTCTTCCGGCCGGCGGCCGTGCCCGTCTCCAGCGAGGACCGGGAGGCCGAGCCGGCGGGAAGCGGAGGAGAAGGGAGCGCAGGGAGGAGGGGAAGACGCCAAGTTCATGCTCGGATGGAGAGAAAACGAGGCGGGCGTGCCTCGGGCGAGAAAGTGAGGGAAAGCGAGGGAAAATGGACCGAGAGTTTTTCTCGGAAAAACGGGGCGTCAAAAATGGACGAAACAGCGCGAGCGTCTCCTTCTGTAGTGAAGACAGAAATGGCTTTTATAGATTGCTTAATGCCAATAAAAGATTAACATTAAAAGAATGGCTCAAAATTCCAAAAAAAAAAAAAGGTTGAATACCATTAAAAGTTTTCATTTACCAAAAACTATTTTTCTTCTAAAAGAAATGTTAAACTGGTATCCGACGACAAATTTATTTCAAATTAAATTTTCTATTTAGTGAGAAATCCTAAACTGGTACCCTAAACAAATATACCAATGACATCGAATCCCAAACTACCATTCTTTGGTAGATTACATTCAAGTAAATTGATTTGAAATTTCTTTTGACGTTAGGGTAAAGGTTTAAGATTTTTTATGGAATAAAAATTAGTTTGAAGAAAATGCAATTGTAGATCGTTTGAAATTTTTTGTGGGGCAAAAGTTAGTCTCAGGTAAATATGTAAATGGGAACCAATTTGGGATTTCGATGCTAATTATCTATCAAAAATTTTATAAACCATTTTTAGTGCAAATACTATGTCACCTTTATTAAGATCGATCTACATAATCGCATACAAGTGTGATCCACTGCATATGAATTCTTACGTATATAGTTTGGCCCAGTAGTGGGTAAATCATATTAAATTATAATCAACCTTGCTAGTCTTTATAGTTTAATAGTTGATTTGGTAGGGAAAGGGGCCTTAATAGTATAGTGATCATGCCACGAAAGAACGCCCCAACGACCCCATATCAACATAAAAAAATAAAAACAAAATTATTTATAAGTTGAATCCAGAAAATCTCCTTTAAATATATGTTTAGTTGCATAATGAAAGATTCTTGGATCTTTAGTTCTTTAATTAAGGAAAATCGAACCACGTTGGGAGAACAAAATGACGTAAGCGATTACACCATATAAAATGGCAGTTACGGAAGCGGTTGATCAACGTACCCAAGAGGAGGGGCAAAAGGGGAAATAAACCCAATAATGGAATGCGACCGATTTTTTTTTTTTTTAAACTTAGGTACCACCGTACTAAGATAGTCTGTGAATGCGTGGAAAGAAAAGGTCACGATTCGATGCTTAGAATAAATATTTCGCTTAGATAAGTACTTAATTTACGGGGATATCGAAGCTTAGTCTAGTGTATGATTTTTTTTTTGTACTTAATTTACGGGGATATCGAAGCTTAGTCTAGTGTATGATTTTTTTTTTTAACGATTGTATCAGGTCAATTGCTGATGTAAAGGAATACAAGTATATTCATTGTCCGATCCAACGATAACATATGAAAAAGCACGATCATATGAGTATCATCAGGTATACATGTCGTAAAAATTATATTTGCACCAACAGTAAATGTACTATTAATAAGGATTTGTGATTACATATGCAGCTGCACTTCTCGATCCCATAAGCTTAATAGTCAAGTTTATAAAACTTCTCACGTGGATAGGAATAAAAATAAAGAGAATTCGAGTTAGAAATATTTAAAAAATATCCATTTTCATTATTATTTGAAAAATAAGAAAGATATTTATTAATTATTTGATTATTAAATAGAATAAGAATCTCATTTTTTTGTTGAAAAAAAAATGGAACTTATAATGATCCATGATTAGATGCTGACACAATTAACTCAAGGTGTTCGCCATTATTATTTTTCTTTGTTCTTTATATTTCTCTTCAATAGTTGAGTGTCAAATCAGATCAATGTTCGGGACCGAAAACGTTCAGATTTTTAAAAGGATATAAACATTGATCTTTAAAATCTTACTCTGAAATTTCCATGAGTTTCTAAAACATAAAAAAAAGCATTTCATTTGGTTTAAAATCATAGAGCCTTTTAAATTGGTCTATTAAAGTGAGATATCCCCAAATCGATTCAATATAAAGTTTTGATGGATTCTTATATAAATTTAAGCCTTTGAATTGGACATTCCGATATTATATCAAAATTAGATTATGCATTTGTCTCTCTTCTTTGTCTTCAATTCTCAGTGCTTTCTTTGATCTCCAATTGTTGACATTTGAGTAGATAAATAAATAAATAAATCGACATATCTAATTTATCCTTTAAATTGATAGGATCTCAACCCATATATTTTGTAATTACATATGTAGTCAAAATGGGCGATTCGAAGCGAAAGTGCGCTAATCATTTGAAGATAAAAGACAAGAATCATGGTTCAAAATTATTTTATTCGAACCTAATATTGTAGTTAGCTCCCCTTTATAAAAAAAACCAAAAAGAAGGGTGTCCCAAGAACATGGAACCTAGCCGCCACCAAATATCTAATCGATTCGGACAAGCACAACGTGCACAAAACCGAAAGGAAGATAATCTATGGTTAATTACTTTGATGATGGCGGGATCTTGTCCTTTCTTTTGGTCAGTCCACCGAGCTTTCAATTTTTTATAATTAAACATCACAATAATTTAACTTTCTATTAAATAATTCTATTCATCAGATTTCGAACCATCTCATACAAATAGAAACTGTACATGTTTCATAGTATACAATCAAGTCATACACATTAGAAAAGGTTAATTTACACGTGAATGAGTGTTAGGAAATAAAGTTATCAATCTATATTTTTTGACGATATAAGTTATGGAAAAAAAAAAAAAAAAAGCTTATGTTTCTCGGTTTCTTAGACACCTTTTTCGGACAATAAAAAAAATTCAAGGGCATAAATGTCTGGCGAAATTACTTTCACTCCAAAAGTAAAAAGTTCCTTTCCTAGCCACTTATTCTATTAAAAGAAAAGCCAACAAATGATGGACCTTTGCTTTTTAGCACAAGATAGAATATTATACTATATTGATGCATGATGGAGGGAGTGCAACTGCAAAGTGGTCTAACCACTCTCTAAACATATTTTAGGTCTTGATTTGAGATAAAATCCGAAAACAACATCGCTCCATATCCTTCCTTTTCTAGTGTGGGCATGACACGATGATGATGTTATCTTTTTGGTTTTTTATTATTGCATTTCTTTATCGCATCACTCCAGACCGCAAAAAACCAAAGAAAAAAAAGGGAAGACATGTGTAATTATGCAATTTTATTTCCACCATGACTGTATTACTAGGAAGCCATAATTGTTTGAGCTCTTGTTCATTAGAGTCCAAGACGTGAGAGATTATGCGAAAGGAAGAGTGGATTTATTTTGCAGAAAATGAATGATTTGAAAATATTTTCCAAAACATGATCGCTTGAATCGCTCACAAAAATAGATGAATACGAAATGTTTTCATCATTCAAGAAATCATTTTTTATTAACTAATTATTTCAAAAGATACAAACAACCATTTTTAGGAAAATATTTTCTAAATAATTGAAATAAAGGAGGCGAAATCTCTAAAAATCAATCTCTCATATTTTCTTTAAAAAAAATAGTAAAAAAAGAGTGGTAATGTCAACGTCTTGTAATCTCTACATGATTGTGCATTTTTTTAACTGATTAGATTGTTTAGTTTTGTTTAATTTCTCTCCCCTCCTTTCGCTTTGATTTGTGTCCGCATCTTTGGAGGACAAGATTATAATAAGTTAATAACCCCATTTAAGATGTACAATAATTTCGCCGCCTCGACCTCTATTGGTGAAAATACTACAAAATATTAGCATTAACGCATCCAGAAGTCGAATTGATGGAGATGTCTACTTCTATCCGAATTTGTGGTCCGTGGACTCAAACGGGAAGGCAAAACAACTGTTTGCACAACTGTTTGCGTATGGTTTTGAACAACTGTTTTTCAGTTTTCTTTCCTATTGTTGAAAATGACTGTGTTTTCGTCTTCCTAATTTCTAAAACAGTTAATATCACCAAATTAATTTTTGTATAACAAAAAATCTAAAAAACTGATACTCCCACATTTATCCTAGACCACGTTTCGTGTTGAAAAAAATCTCAAGTTAATACATCCATATCATATTTATCTCAATCTATTTTTTTGTGTCAAAATCTTAGGGCAAAGTTGAAACAAAATTAGGGATTTTAGCAAATTTTCAAAATGCGAGGAGCTCTTAGGGAAAATTAGTAGATTATAGTATATTTCCCAATCTAAGATTTTGGTAATTGGGAGTGACAATAAGTTTTTTTAAAGTAAATTTGGCACATGTCAATTTGGAATTTTTTGCGACATGAAAATTAGTTTAAAGAAAATTTGGCACATGACATATAAATTAATTAAGGATGAATGTCGCACGAATTTATTGATGTAGTATTTTTTTTTTTTTTTTGGTATTAATCCTTTCGTAAAAGCACTTATGATTCGGGTAATATTATATGTGTTTCTTCAAAGTGACCTCCATAATTGGCCAGACTTTTAGTACTTAATTACACCTACGGCTACCATAGATGATAGTCTTTTTACTAAAAAAAAGAAAAATCAGTTCGGACCACATTGAGACCCCACCTTATCTACTGCCCAAAAAGTTCACTCTAAGATTCCCACGAAATGGCAACTGCCAATGAGCCAGAATATTACAAGTAAGCCCGTGCACGTCTTTTGCAGACTAATCGAGATTCGGCCGAGACCAGAGAATAGATTGAGGAATCGAACATGTGAAATTCAGTTTGCAAACCAAATCTCGCACGGCTCGGCCAGGGCCAACCATTAGATAGATTAGATGAAAGTTGCATCGCGGAAAACTTCCAGCACTCCCCGTTAGAGTTGCCTCTCTTCCCTTTCTGCTTCACCCGCTGGTCACTTGATCGTCCACAAGAAAATGAGGATTCCTCAGCGTTGTTGTCTCAGCAACAGGGGATATCACTATCAGTTCCTAGTTAACTAGGCGGTCATTAGTCTTGGGACCCTTGAACCCTGTACCGTGCGGATTGATCCTCACTCTTGAGCTTTGGGGTCAGTTGAACTCGGACCAGCCCTGTATAATATATAATGTATATATCATAATATATATTATATTATATATTATATATTATATATTTTTGTCTGCTCTAAACCCTTTCGCCTCTATCTTCATTCTTTTTTATGCGATTTTGCCGTTTAAATTAGAAAGAGAAACCCAATTAGATTTGACTAAAAAAAGATAAAAACCCTCTTCGCTAGCCTGGCTTTGTTTGCTCGCCTTAGCCTCGCTTGCTTCATGAGTGCAGTTCAGCTAGTGAAATTGCTTGCCTCTCTTGACCTACTTCACAAACACGAATCAACAATGCAAATGGAGATTTTCGTTGTAAGCTTATCTTAGATTTTCATAATCTGATTGCTCAATGTTGCGTTGTTAATAGAGATATAATTTAAAAGAGTATATCAAAATAAAAATAAAAAATAAAAAAATAGTTGGTCTAGAGTTGACTCTAGAATCGGACTATGGTCTAGACCTCAATCCCACGCTCAACGGGATTGGTCTTTAGTCCCAAAAAATGAGGACCAATACTGTATGGGTTGATCCTCGGGTTAGGTATTAGATTGACTCAAACAAAGAATGCAACTTTCAAGGGAATGACCACCTATTGTCATGCAATGACAAGAATTGCACGGATTAGTGCAGTAAATGTAAGTGCAAAAGCACAAGTCATATGTATTTGCCAACATATCTAAGTTAAAAAGATAAGGTGGTGTACGCAAAATAGATTTCAAGATGTTGCCGGTTAAAATTAATTGTTATGAATTCCTTCATTTTTCATCTCTCTCCCACGCGTGCACGAGATGCCCACTAATCATATAGACAGAACAAGAAACAAATTCAAACTCATAACGTGGTGGCCCAAACACGCGACTGTACTAGCAATCAAATTATTTGAGTTAACAAAGGGAATAGCTATTGCCTTAGTTCTTGACGATTCAATAACAAAAAGGTCACCAAACTCTCCTCACTCTCTTCTATATTAACTATGTAATGATCATGTTACTTGCTCTCTTTTGACAATATAACTATAATAAATGGAAATTAACATGCCAATATGCGTAGAGACGATACATCAACATCATTTTAATTATTCAAGAAATCCTTTGCTTGCATCGTAGAAGTTTGTGTTGATATGATCATGATTCTAGTGATGCAAATGCAACAGCAACCAGCAAGAAAGAAGCAGCTGAAACCAGATTAAGACAACCCACCTTCTTCCTTCTTCTTTTCTCAAGGGATTTTACTAAGATCAAATTCAAAGAGAGAAGTCTATCTGAGCACGAAAAGTCAAGTAATAAAATTCTCATTCTGAGCCAAACGAGGCCTGACTTCATTGACAATATGAATAATTTCTATCCATGATAGAAAAAACCTGCTCCTCTAAATTTGCAGCAGGGCGATCTTCACAGTTCTCAGATTCAGCAACATTTATTGATGCCAATAAAGGTATGATGGTGCACAGGAATAAATTTAAGGAATTTGAAACCAAAATCTGTTCGCCCCTATTTGTCTGAATCAATTACAGTTGAGGACATAGAGGGCGCAATCATGAGATCCCACCTTTGTTGCTATTGTGCCATTCGTCAGGCGGCCAAGGCCAGTGCCGCTCCATATTTCTTTGCCTTCACAGGAAGTGATGCTCCGACCAGGAAGCACCTTGGCCAGGTCGGAGACTTCTGTGGCTATCACCATGTTTTCTGAATTCAGGTTGAAAAAGGCCAGATATATTTCTCCTGCATTGATGTAAGAATAAAACTAGCTGAGCCAAAAAAAAAGGTCTAAAAATGATCATACTGGCTAAAGTAGAATGCTTGGCAAAGCTATTAAGATCTGCTGATTAGGCCTTTGACCATTTGTTTGAAACTGGATTATATTGCAATTTCTTCTGCCTTAAGAAGTGTCTACATCCAAATTATGTAAGAGGAGGAGGGGGTTAAAAATCAAACCCGATCTTCCAGTTGCGATCCAGGAGCGAGCTCCTGCAGCACCAACATTAGCTGCACAAACAATGTGGCTGTAAATAAGTCGCACAAAAACATCAAATTTCTGGTGTTTGACATCAGGATCTCTTCTTATAACCTTTGACTTTTTTCATTATAGCGCAGAGTCCAGAATAGCTGCTTATCAGTGTCCCATTACTGTGAAACTCCCACATCTGTCAAATGTAAGCATTCCATATGTTATCTTCCACATGAATCTAAGCCAAATGATGAATTCCAGCTCAAAGAAAAAAAATATAGTGGTATGGAATGTAGCAATGACATCATTTACTTGATAATATTAACAGGTGCTAAAAATGCAACAAAACATAGGAGTTTTCTAATTGGGTCTCGAGTTTGTCTTCTGTGCTGATGTTCAACTAATAACAACACATACCTGATTAGCATTCCATGTGCAGCGTGAAAATGAGCCTCTTGTAAACTCACTAGATGTGATTTTGCGTCTTGGAGAAGCATTTAAGCAGTAATTCGCCTTTTCAGAAGCTAATAAATGAAGTGCTCCCTGATATTGGCTCCCATACATTATTTCTTCATCTCTGTTACACAGCACAAGCATATATCAACACTTGTGCTATGAACAATTACAGGTAGAGAGAACAGCAAATGGAAAAAAGTAGAAGTAGGAGAGAGCATTTTTACGATTTGACTAAAGAATTTCTCTTGTATAGGCAAAATGGTTCTCCATATCTACCCTCCATGTTCTCTTTCCAGCAGATCCGTTCCAAACTTTGGTCTGGCTCTTCAACGAGCCATCTGCTTGCTTTTGGATCTTTGCAACTAGTCAGACCCAAAACCTCTACCTCTGACTCTTCCATACTTGTTGGGTACATTCTAGACCGCCCGAGTTTTCTACCTCTTGGACTCGATGATTTACGGATATATGGGAACTGTAAATTAATCAATATGAGTAGCCTAAAAGTTCTTCGAAATGTTTGATGTATTGAATCTTAAGAGAGAGTACATGCCTCCGCATTGTTTGAGCTATAGGAATTTATCTCAAGCAGAATGGGATTGGTAATAAGACTGAAAGTTGTATCATCAATGTTCCTCAAATCTCCACCAAACATGAGGGGGGACTTGGCCATCGACCAGAGAGTCATCTACAACTATATTCCGTTAGCTCAAAATAAAAAATTTCTGATTGGCGCAAATATTAAAGTCACAAAAAATCTTTATCAAACACATACCTGAGTTCTTTGCTCCTTTAGGTTAAGCCTACATCTCCTATGAGGGCCTTCATTTGAACCTAATTGTTGAGAGTTTTCACTTTAGCAATACATCACCTCATCTACTTTTCGAAAGATAGTGACAAAGAGTTCATGACTGCAAGATAATTTGCAAACTGCAAAAATTACATAATGAAGGAGCCCTGACAGCCACTGTCTACTGACATCTGTCATATAACCACGATTGTGAAGTTTCAAACTATCCATCTGCGACATTCTGAAATTGTAAGCGAAGCTTTATCATGAGCTGTAATTTTATGCTAGGGCACATGAAATTAGCCTGCACAAGCTACAGTGAGAATTCACTCTATGTATGTAACAACCTGGACACAGTCCGCATGGTCGAAACACCAAAAGGAGAACTTCAGGCATAACCTTCAAGGGTGTGCCCTTACTATCATGTCAGAGCCTCTATCCAGCTCCACAATGCACATTAGGTTTTACAATATCACATGATTAGCATGTTAATTACTTTCTTCCGAAAATCCAAAGTAATCTGATAGGGCCTGCACTAATTGGGTGTAATCTCTCGGCTCCTCATATAACAACAATCTGACCCATTTGTAAGCAATATTCATTTGATGGAGTGTTAAGACCATTGAAACAGCTTTATACCCACTTATTAGTCCAGTCAATCCCTTTAAGTGCAAGATGGAGCAACAGACCTTCAAGTTTATCGCAGAGTAAGACAAGCCCATCGTTATTACCTGGATCAGTAAGATATCCCAGTGGTAGCATATCAAGGTCAGGCCATGATCTCCCCAACAAGCCACTGGAGCCAATCATTTTAGCAGCAGCAAAGTCCCTGATGAACAATAAATTATCAGATTATTAATGGGTGATCTAAGTCCATGACTTTTGTGCTTGACTGTCACATGTTAAATCACCTTGCAACATCAAAATGTGCCGCAACATCTCCCCATGAATCCCAATCATCCCCAGTAATCCTATACAAGTTGGTCGATCCACTCACAGCCTTTGCCATATCTGGTGTAACACTAGTTCCAGGAGACAGAGAATATAGGATGGGACGGTCAAGCTCCTTTAGAACCTGTGCAAGGTCACATCAGATATTGTACCCGCCTCAGTTTTCATCTGCAGTGTCTCCTTAACAGAAAGGACAGTGGTAATTAGGTGAATAAAAGATGAAGAGCCATCATATCGCACCTCAGAGACATACGTGATCTCATTCACATTCAGATCGTCACCAAAAACGCAGTCATTTTTTACTGCATCAAAATGATAAAAACTTAGTGTAAAGGATAGTAATTGTAAGTGCTTCAAAATTAATTTCATCTACGGTAATTATTTAGTTAAATCATCATTTGAAACTAATTAAAGTAGTTTGAATTTAAGAGGTGATCGGCAGCACCAAAAATTTACAAAAGTCCTCATCAACTTACTGAAATCAACGCCCCATGATGCGTATTGCTGATAAAGTGACCTCAAGAAGGCTTTTCCAGCTCCCAAGTCAGTATTTACACTCATGAATCCATTACGCATCCAAGCACAAGCCTTTTCCTTCAGCCCTATATCTTGTGCATACCAAACCCGACCGGACTCTTCATATGCACCTCCCTAGTATGGAATCAGAGTAGAAGTAAAAAAGTTATTTCAGAGAAAATCAAGGGTCACGCTTAATACTTTTCCTAAGACCATGACAGGAGATCAGTGTTTTAGATATTTTGATAAAAGCAAATGTAAATAGTTTAAAGGAACTCGCTCTCACAAGTAATTTTAAAACCAATGATAAAGTGACCCATCAATCTTGTGTAGAGAAAGGCTTTGTGCAAGACAGAGAAAATCAGCAGATGAAAGCCTATGAGTAAAATGAACAAACCGTGATCGTATCTAGGATAGGAGTCTTGGCATTGACAGCTTGCGTGCTTATTCCTCTCATGACATGTATCCCGAACTTTAGACCCATGCTATGGACTTTTTTTGCAACTTCAGTGAATCCCTTCCCACCTCTAGACGAAGGCCATCGAACTGGGTCAGGGATCATCCTTCCCCATTCATCAATCACATCGAATCCCAGAGAATCAACGTAAGCACCCGGCACTTTTTTTCGGTACCAAAGGTAGTCGACAACTACATACTGTGTAGTTTGGAGGAAAAAACAAAAGTGAGGATGAGAAGAAAATGCTTTAGTTTCACTAAGAATCGCTTGCTATTCTAGATAAAAGCTGACAATCTATTAATGAAATGTCACAGTTATATAGATAGAACCTCATATTTCTGAGCATGTAGCTTCTCGGAAATGATCTCAGCGTTATGCAGAAACTCTTCTTCGGAGACGGTCCAGCAGAAGGAATCATATGAATTCCAACCTCTTGGTGGGGTGCTAGCACGCTCTTCATCCTTTCGATTTGAAGCTTCAGTTAATACACTGTAAAAAAAGAAATTAGTCTTACCAATTGCTCCGCCTGGTTAGATCTACCAATTACTTCAGATGTCGTGCAAGAAATTCTCGGAACATCTGAGGAAATACATTGCTATATTCATACAAAAATCTTCAACTGCATTATTGTATAAGTCAGTGGTTTTACACATGAGCTTTTACGATGTTGTCTAAATACATCACAGCACCACTTTTGCTGGAGATATATCCAAACCCATTTTTGCTAGTGACACAGTTATCCAAGCAAAATAGCAACAACAGAATCAAAAGCACAGAAATTGCCAAAAAAAGGGGTGTATGTTGACTCTGTCAATCCTCTGATTTATCCCATACGCTCTGTCTCACAATTAGCCTCACTTGACTCAAATGCAAAATCCAAGACCAACCCAAATCCTCATATACAACGGACTCACGAAACGAATCAGTTTCCAACAATCACTGCCGATTGTTTCTCCAAAACATTCGCACGCAGCTCTCAACAGACCCGTTGACCTCCAATTCTCACGTCCTACCGTATCCCCACCATTAAAGAGCATAGATCAGCAAAAGGAAGCTGCCAGAGCTTATTGGGTAAGCCGGGTAACTCGCATTACCAAACGAAAAAACACAACGACCCTCGTCACAGTAAGTTCAGAACTCTGCATCTCTTCTAGCCGGGCACTAAGAAAAAAGTCAAAACCCAATTGGGATTCGCGGTGCGAGATTCGAGCTTCACCTGAGAGCAAGTAGGAGGAGGAGGAGGAAGAAGGAGGAGGAGGAGGAGGAAGAGAGGGAGAGCTTCATCGCCGGGAGTGATGGAACTGTCGGCCTCGAGCTGGAACGCAGGAAAGAAGGAGAGAGAGAGGAGAAGGTGGTAACTTTCTTTCTTGTCTCGAATTACGCATACGGTACGAGGAGTAGTACGTGGATGATTTATACATGGGTTAAAAGCCAAGAATAATTGAATGCTTCCTTGTCCTAAAACACATATTCGTACGAGAGAGAGAGAGAGAGAGAGAGGGGAGAAAATGTCACTAAAATAGGATGATGCATTTCGAGGATAATTTAAGATTGACTTTTATGGAAATTTAAGTGTGATTTTGCTAATTAGATTGATGATAATGTGAGTATTTTTGTCAAAATGATAATGTGAGTTAATTTTCATAGTTTTCATATGTTTTTGCAAAAATGTATAATTTAAAAATATTTTTCTAAAATGATTGTTTGTATCGTTTATAATTTTTTTTCATTGTTTACTAAAATTTTTAGACATAAATTGTTGTTGATAATAAAAATACTTCTCATTAACTAATTATTTTGAGTAATTATGGTTAAGAAATGTTTTCCTAATCATTTATTTTTCACGAAATAAACGAAATATTATCAAAAGGAAGTTTTCTTAACTATAATTTTCTTTGCAATCCAATTTGTTAAGTCTATTGGAATCCCCATGTTATTACCTATTTATTCCTTTTTAAGTAATTACTTCTTTCTTGTTTATTGATATTTACAATCTCAATGTTTCAATGAAGCATGGGCCACTCAATTTTTGTGATGTGAATTTTCATTTCATCTTTGATTAAAAAGATAATAGCTATCCAATTTTAAGGATTTTAATCATAGTTATGTTGAAATATTTTCTTTTTACAATAGCACGAGATAATATGAATGATCGATATTGAATACGCAAATGTCCAATCCTAATTGAGAGTGATGCCCTTCTGGCTAGGCCATTGATTGTTTTTTCTCCCTTCAAATTTTCACCGCTCTTTCCATAGTACTTCCAAGCAAGGTAGCTGACCTTCTCCCCCCAATCTTTTCTTTCACTTCTCATTCTTTACCCGACTCTTTTGCCTTCACAAATGGCGAGGTTCCCTTTACTTATTACTTATAATAAAAGAAAAATAGATTTGACATGTTTTTCCTCCGATCCTTTCTTACCATAATTAATTGCTTCCTTTGCTGTTCTTTTTGGAGGGATCACTTCTCTAATCGGTGTACTTTTCTCCTCCATTTTGTAGACTTTTCATTGCTTAATATCACTAATATTTCTAATCACAGGGAAGCTGAAAGTTTTCCATCCTCTAACTTCCTAATGTGAGTCATGAAAATTAAATTCAAACTCAAAAGCATCAAAATTAATGCATGGATTTTCTGTTTTTGGTCTAAAGGGCAAATATTGGATAAAAGCACTTCTATTTTTGGGGGAAAATGTATAAAAATGAGTTCGATTATGCGAGGGTTGAATATGGATTGAGAAATTTTTTTGATCATAATTATATGACCAAACCCATACCAATCCACCCTAGGAACAAGTCTAAATGTAAAAGCATGTGACCAATTAAAAAGGGACTTGGATGAAAATAGAAATTATTGGCCAAGGTCATGCAAAGTAACTTTGAATTAGCTTATTGGTAAGTGTACCAAAAAGGGCCTAATGTAAATCAATCAAACATAAAAATGAATTTGTAGATCAAACCAATAATCTATTTTGACATGTGGCATCCAATCCAATGGAGCAACTGGTACAATTTCGTTGATTTTCTGTATTTGAAAGCATCACAATTAATGCATGAATATTCTATATTTAGTCCTACAGGCAAATGTTAGGTAAAATCCTACCATGTTGGAAAGAAGGCCTATTAGATTGTGGGAAAATGTGAAAAAGTTATTTCAATTATGAAAGGGTTGCATAAAAATTGATAAAACTTGGCGATCCAAAATTATATAATTGGATTCATTTCAATTCACCATGTGGATAAGTCTAAATGTAAAAAGTATGCGATTTTTTTTAAAAATGGACTCCAGCCAAACTAATCTTCTATTTCAAGTCCCTCCTTGTTTAACGCAAATGTTTTGGTGGTGCAATCCATTTCGTGATTACACAGGTAGATAAGGAATCATTAAATTCATACATAAAGGGGTTCTATAAATGTTATTTTCCTTATGGGATGGTGCTCCCGACAACGCATGATGTTGGTTTTCTTTTATCGCACTTGGGAAAATGAACTAGATTTAATGATGCCAGATGCTTTTTTTTTGGCTTTTTGTCAGCTACTGGTCTCAGGATAGAGACAGGACGGCAAGGAGACAGATGGGGGGTCGCCAAAACGTGGGAGGCTATTGTTTGGCCAGATACGATTGGGCTGCAAAAAGGTGACCCCCGAGGCTAGAGATCAAAGTTGACCTGTTCTTGTCAGATTGCCCAATTAACTATTTTTAACCTTTCCTTTTAATGTAAACATATCCTCCTCTAGTTTGCTTAGATTCTTGAGTCATCCATCAGAAGCAATCCTATCAAGTTTGCTTGCTTGGCGTGACGGTTTAAGCAAATCGTCAAATAATGCTGATCCTACACGCATGATCAGAAAAAGAAAGAGATGAGAGGGATAGCAGGTCGTCCCTAGCTCATCGATGAGGTCCCCGTTAGACATCGGATAACGATCGCCAATTCGAGCTAAGTTGTGCTCTTGCCTAGACTGCGAGGGTGGTAATTACTCCCATGGATGACCCCACATAAATATGTTGGTCATGAGGAGGGTTGTCGGGTATGATTGGAAGAGTTTTGGAGAAACGCAAAGTCAATTTCATTTGGATTTTTTTTATATTATAAAAAATTAAGAGCAAATGTCTCAAAGTAAATAATTATTGAGTTTTTGATATCACAAGAAATAAGATAAATGCATCCTAGTTAGGATGATTTGAAATTTTTAATGGTTTATTTCCTTACTTTTTTATTATTTAAAAATAGGGAACAATTTTAGCTATAGGAAGAATATTATATTGCTAAGTAGGAAAAATGGTATGGGCAAATAAGGACGCGTTTGGTAACGATTACTGTTTCAGTAGATTCGATTAGAAATGATTTTTTTTTTTTTGTTCCACGAATTGATTCTAAGTATTTTAAGCTATTTTATAACTATAAAAAATTTCTAATTTTGAAATAAAATTGCGTTTGGTACCATGCTAATTGATTATGTTCCAAATTAATTTATTTTAATTTTTAAATAATTTTTATTATTTTTATTATTTTTTCTTTTCTTTTTTCTCCTATTTTTCTTCTTCTTCTTCTTCAAGCCGGTCGCCGGTCCAACAACCGGCCAAACGAGGGTCGGTGACCTCACTGGAGCGTCGCCAGCCCTCGTCGGCTGAGCCTCGTCGATAGCTGGGCGAGGCTCGCCTAGCCCTACCGGCCTCGCTGGTGGCTAGGCCGGCCTCGTTAGGGCTGAGTGAGGCCCGGCTAGCCACTGGTGGGGCTGGGCATCAGGAGGTTTGCCCAACCTTGAAGAGGCTCGGCTTGCCAGATTTGGAGAGGCCGAGCCTCGCCGGTGGCTAAGCTTGCCTCTAGCGAGTTCGCTGAACCTCACCTTGGCCTGGCGAGCCTCCGGCGAGCTTGCCAAACCGGTTGCTGGCGAGCGGCGGACAGTGGTGGATGGGGGCGGATGGTGGCGTGCGATTGAAGAAGAAGAAGAAAAGAGAAGAATAGTTAATTCTGATTTTTTTTTTGTGATTTTGGAACAAGAACTATATATATATATATATATTTATTTATTCTTGATTCTACTCCCAATTGTTTCCAGGAATAAATTTATTTATGGGAACAAAAATTTTACCAAATGCGATTTTGTTCCCAAATTGATTTTAGGAACAAAGAATCAGGATTTGGCCATGTTTGATATTTAGCTTTATTTGGATGGTTACCAAACATAGTCTAATAGAAAGATTCAGCTGTAAATCAAGCGAGTTAAAAAGAAGTGAATCATATATACTCGGTATACAAGAAACAGTACAAGATGCGTGATGGGAAAGAAAGAAGCCGCTTCCCGTGGACGAGTGCATCAAGTGAATCTAATTGAGTGCACTTTTGTATAAGTGGAGTTAAAAAGAAGTTAATCATTTCCGCTTCCTTTTTCGTCACACCAGGCGAATACACTACGGGTCAAATCCGGTGTTCGTCTTGCGCCACCAAATGAACCATCGACGGTGAACAAAAAAACGCTGCTATGCGAATCCTAAAGTGTTGTCAGACCAAAAGACAAAATCCTCAAGTGTTGATCGGAGGGATAACATGTATTATTATGCGCTTCCAGTTTTCCTTTTTTTTAGCCAAGATCTTGCGCTTCAAAAGGGACAAGTTTTTAGCCGTGGGAAGAATCTTATTTCGGCTCGAACCATAAGTCTAGTCCAACCATTTTTCGGTGAACGGGCAAGCCGAAAAGTACCTTGAGGTCTGATCGTGCTCATCTTTAAGTATCTTGAACCTTTGTTGAAGTGCATGCATATTATCAATAATTTAATTAGGAAAAAATGATATTATTTGTTCATGAATTTTGGTTTAATGGATAATATCATTTTTTATTTTTATTTATTTAATATGATTATTAAAATTTTTCTAAATTTTAATCTAATCTCGAAACTTTTATTTTGTTTAATCTAAGGGTGCAAATTTTGGCTTGGATGTTTTTGACTTGGCGCAAGAGCTGGATTCCAATATGGCCGCTAAGGATCTAAGCATGGGCATTGGTGGGATCATGGGCTCAACTCTTGTGGACTCGGGTTTGTTTGTTGACGGACCAGGCCCGGCTTCAGTGGACTCGGGTCTAGGCACCGGTGGTGACTTCAGGAGGTGAGTTGAGTTATAGTTCAAATGACTCGGTTTACACGTTTGCCCTAAATATAAACCTTAATTTGGCAATTGTGACTCGAGCTCTTCAGTAAAAAACAATGTCATTTGCCCTTTTTCCTCCAAATTGACAAATTGGGGCTAAATTAGGGTGTAGAAGCAAACCCTAGTCTTACCTATTGAAATTATTCGTAAAATTGAAGATGATTATCTGCAAGAGAGTGAGCGAGTATATTCGAGGTAATTGAAGAATTGAATAATTGGTGTTCTAGTTCAAGATGATTCTTGAAGTAGAGCAAGTGACGAGGCATTATGTGAAGCTTTTCGTGTTTTTCGACGATGGGGCTGTTGGGCACATGTGTTGTCCATCGGATATGTCACGTTCTTCAAGATCTCCTTTAGATTTCGCAATGATGTGTAGTCGACCGATAGGTTTGCCCGTCACGTCTTCATCTCCACTGCAAAGCCTTGTCTTCAATCCTCCACTTACGTCGGTTAGCCCGTCATGTCTTCATCTCCACTGTAGTACGCTCGTGACTGAGGTACTTTTTTCGAAAACCCTTAAGGCGCGTTTGGCAATGATTCTGATTCGACAGAAATGATTATTTTTGATTCCGATCCCAAGAATCGATTCTCGAGTAAAAGAACGTGTTTGGTAATTTGCTAAAATTTTTGATTCCGGAATAGTAATTGCGTTTGATAACGTGTCATTGATTCTCGTTCTAAATTTTTTTTTTTATTTTTAAATAATTTTTTCTACTTTTTTTCTTTTTCTTTTTTTTTTTTTTTACCTTTTTTCATTTTTTTTTTCATTTTTCCTTTTTCTCCTATTTTTCTTTTCTTCTTGTGGCCGGTCGCCGGACCGGCGACGGTCGGATGAGGGCGGCGACCTCACCGGGCGTCGCCGGCCCCTCGGCGAGGCGGCCCTCGTCGGCCGAGCGTCCGCCGGCAGCTCTCGCCCAAGCGCCGCCGACGCTCGCCTCAGCCCCAAGGCTCGGCCTCGCCAGATCCGGCGAGGCCGAGCGTCGCCGGTGGACCGGGCCTGGACGGGCGAGCTCGCCGGCCGGGCGAGCTCGCCCGCCCGCCCGGCCATCGGTCGGGCTAGGCGAGCCCGGCCGGTGGCTAGGCAAGCCTCGCCTAGCCCCAGCGAGCCTCGGCCTCGCCGATCTGGGCGAGGCCTCGCCTTTCGGTGGATAGGCGGGCCTCGCGGGGGGGCGAGGCCGCTTGGCCACGCCAAGTTAGGCGAGCTCGGCCGGTGGCGGCGAGCCTCGCCCGCCCCTCGGCGAGGCTCGCCAATGGGGGCGAGGCTCGCCAATGGCCGGGCGAGCCTCCGGAGCGACCCGGCGAGCCTCCGGCGAGATCGCCGGACCTCGCCCTGGCCAGGCGAGCCTCCGGCGAGCTCGCCGGACCGGCGGCGGGCGGTGGTGAGCGGCGGCGGACGATGGCGGGCGGCGGCGGGCGACGGTCGCGTGATGGCGGAAGGAAAGAAGAAGAGTTTTATTGTGTTGATTCTTTTTTTGATTCTCGGACGTAGAATCAATTTTTTTTTTATTCTCAAATCTACTCCAAAACGATTAGGAACAAATTTGTTCCCTGGAACAAAATTTTTACCAAATGCGATTCTCGTCCCAAACGATTCTTAACAAAAATCGGGGTAATTAGTTTGTTTGGAGTGTTGCCAAACAGGGCCTTAGTTGGCAGGTGCGGCCTTTAATGGACCGGCCAAGCAAAACAAACTAGGAGACCCTTCGGGTATTATTTTAGCCCATTGTAATTGAGATACAAATAAAGTAACTGACTGATTAGCCAAAGTCCAATGAATGGGACGCCTTTTTAGGAACTGGATAAATAATCCCTTACCCACTCTTTTGGACTTATTGTGCGCTGATACTAGAAATGTATGTACTGAAAACGTTTCTTACTAATATATTTCAGTATATTTGTTCGAAAAAATAAAAAAAATCCTCCGCTTATGTCTCATCTTCACTACAAGGCCTTCTCTTCCTCCTCCAAGCCTCAAGAACAGGTCCCTTCTTCGCCCGTGCTTCGGATTTCATCTTCCTGAGCTTTGGCGAACAAGAATTGGAGGACTTTGCTCTATTTCTCTATCATGAAAACATAGCTTTCTCTTTCAATTTCTTTGGAGAGACAGAGAGATTTCCCCAGAAAAAAGCTATGCCATTTTGTTCACTTTGTCGGGTTGGACGAATTTTTTTCCCTTTGGACTTCAATTTCTTTTAAAGAAGCCACCTGAAAAATAATTAAAAAGCCACATAGGACTTTTAGCCAAAATTATCGGTAGAGGCATCTAATTGATTGTTTTTTTTTTCCCGATTTAACAATTAAGTGATTCAACAAAAAAATTTGGCATCAAAATGAGTATTGTACAAAACTTTTGACAATTCTAGTATTCTTACGTCACCCTTCCAAACAAGTTTTTTGCACTTCTCCCACACTTCTCTTTCAAGAAAATTACCAAAAATTTACTAAATCTATTTTATAAATATCAATTTAGTTCCAAAATTGGCCAATTTAGTTCATAGATCTTTTGATAATTTGCTAATTTAGTGCTTTTGGCCAAATTTGGTTGGAAATCACTAATAAAGGTCCTAATCATGCCGTGTAGAACATTTGGCGCCGACATGGACAATTTTGTAATTTTATAGATTTTTATGAATTTCTATGAATTTTTTTATAATTTTTTTATTTTCTTATAATTTTTATTTTTATTGTGGCTAGCAAGGTTGCTAGTCACTGGACAAAGGCAATAAGGACCTTGCTAACCTCCTCCCTTGTTGTTGGCGAGGCCATGATTGCCTTGCCTATGGCATTTGAGGCCTCGTTGACCGTGTATATAGAATGGTTAATATCCAAGTTAGTGATTTATAATTTAAATTGGCTAGAAGCTCTAAATTGGGAAATTTTCAAAAAATTTAAAACTAAATTAGCAAAAATAAATGATTTATGACTAAATTGATATTGATAATTTTCCAGCTTCCTTGCAATCCCCATTCTTTACCCCAATTCCTTTTGTCTTCACAGACAACGGTACAAAGTAGGAGATTTTTTTTTTTTATATTTATACTTGTAGTATCAGGAAAGAAGACCTAACACGTTTTTCCTTGTTGACGATCCTTTCTTACTCTAGTTAACTGCATTTTTTGCTAAGAACAAATTCAAAGACAGAATCGAGAACAAAAAAATCAAGTAATAAGATTCTCATTCTGAGCTGGACGAGGCCCGACTTCATTGACGACATGAATAAGCTGAATCCGTGATCCACAAAACCTGATCCTCTAATTTTGCAGCAGGGCAGGCGTCCATAATTCTCAAATTCAGCAACTTTTGTTCTTCGCAACGATGCTGATGAAGGTACGATGGAAAACAGAAATATAAGTTAAAAGGAACTTGAAACCAAAATCTTATTTGCGCCTATTCGTCCTTATCAATTACAGTTGAAGACGAATAGCACGCAGTCATGAGAGTCCACGACTGTAGCTATTGTGTCGGTCACAGGGCGTTCATAGCTAGTGTCGGTCCATATTTCTTTGCCTGTACAAGAAGTGATGTTCCGACCGGGAAGAGCCTTGCCCAGTTCGGAGACGTGTGTGGCTATCAACATCTCGATTGGATTCGTGTTGAAGTAGGCCAGAAATATTTCTCCTGCATTGACATACGAACAGAAGTAACTGAGCCAAAGAAAAGGTCTAAAAATGCTCATACCTGTTCAAGTAGATTGTTTGGCAACATTAAGATCTCCTGATTAGGCCTTTGACCATTTGTTTGAAACTGGATTGTATTGCATTTTTTCTGTCTTAAAAGTTTCTACATCCAAATTATGCGAGAGGAGTGGCGTAAAAATCAAACCCGATCTTCCGGTTGCGATCCAGGCACGAGCCCCTGAAGCAGTATCATCAGCTGCACAAAAAAAAAACATGGCCGTAAATAAGTTGTATAAAACATTAGATTTCTGTCGTTTGAGATCAGGATCTTCTTATAACCTTTGACTATTTTCCTCATAGCACATTGTCCAGAATAGCTGCTTGTCAGTGTCCCGTTACTGTGAAACTCCCACATCTGTCAAAATTGAACACTCCATATGTTATTTTCCGCATGAATCTAAGCCAAATGATGAATTATAGTTCGAAGAAAAAAATACGATGTTATGGAATGTCGCAATGACATCATTCACTTGATAATATTAACAGGTTCCGAAAATGCAGTACAGGAGTTTTTCTAATTGGGTCTCAAGTTGCTCTTCCGAGCTGATCTTCAACTAAGAATAACACGTACCTGATTAGCATTCCATGAGCAACGTGAAAATGAGCCTCTTGTAAACTCGCTAGACGTGACTTTGCGTCCTGGAGAAGCATCTAAGCAGAACTCCGCATTTTCAGAAGCTAACAATTGAAGTGTTCCCTGATATTGGCTCCTGTGCAATGTCTCTTGGTCTCTGTTACACAGCACAAACATATATCAACATTTTCTGCAATGATGAATTACAGTGCAGAGAACAGCAAATGGAAAAGAGTAGAAGTAGGAGAGAGCTTTATTACGATTCGACTAAAGAATTTCTCTTGGATAGGCAAAAAGGTTCTCCATGTCTACCCTCCATGTTTCCTTTCCAGCAGATCCGTTCCAAATCTTGGTCCAGCTCTTTGACCAGCCATCCGCTTGCTTTTGGATCTTTGCAACTAGTCAGACCCAAGACCTCTACCTCTGACTCTTCCCTACTTGTCGGGTTCATTCTAGACTGCCCGAGTTTTCTATTGTTTGGATATGCCCCGTAGAGATATGGGTACTGTAAATTTATCCACATAATTAACCTAAAACCTCTTCAAACCTTTTCTTTTATCAGATGTTAAGAGAGAGTACATGCCTCCGCATTGTTTGAGCTGTAGGAATTTATCTCAAGCAGAGTAGGATTGGTGATAAGACCGAAAGTAGTATTATCGATATTCCTCAAATCTCCACCAAACATGAGGGGGGACTTGACGATTGACCACAAAGTCACCTACAACTTTAATCCGTTAGCATGAAATCTGATCTTCTGATTGGTGCAAATAGTGAAGTGAAAAGAAATCTTCATTAAACACAAACCTGAGTTCTTTGCTCCTGTATGGTAAGCCTACATGCCCTATGAGGGCCTTCATTTGAACCTAGTTGTTGGGAAGGTTTTCACTTTAGCAATTCATCACTCCATGTACTTTTCAAAGGCATTGACAAAGAGTTCACATATGCAAGATAATCTAAAAACTGCTAAAGTTACATAAGGAAGGAGCCCAGGTAACCTCTGGCTACTGAGTGTGCCATTTAATTAGGACAGTGAAGAATCAAACTACCCATGTGCTGCATTCTAAAATGGAAGGCAACTTGACGATACAGAAGCTTTCCCATGAGCCGTAATTTTCATGCTAGGGCACATAAAATTAGCTTGCATAAGCTACTGTGAGAATTCACTCTTCATGTGCAACTCGGACAGAGTCCACAATGTTGAAACCCCAAAGGAGCAGTCGAGGCATAACCTTCGAGGGTAAGGACTTACCATCACACCAAAGCCTCTCTCCGGCTTTTCAGTGCTTATTAGTCCAGCCAATCCCTTAGGGGTATGATGGAGCAAAAGACCTTCAAGTTTATCGGAGAATAAGACAAGCCCAGTGTTATTACCTGGATCAGTGAGCCATCCCAGTGGTAGCATATCAAGGTCAGGCCATGATGTCCCCAACAAGCCACCGGAGCCAATCATTTTAGCAGCAGCAAAGTCCCTGATGAACAAAAAGTTATGAGAATATCAATAGGTGGTCCATGTCCATGACATTTGCGCTCTACTGCGACATGTTAACTCACCTTGCAACATCAAAATGTGCCGCAACATCTGCCCATGTATCCCAATCATCCCCAGTAATTCTGTACATGTTGCTCAATCCACTTACTGCCTTTGCCATATCTGGTGTCGCAGTAGTTCCAGGAGAAAGAGAATACAGGATGGGACGGTCAAGCTCTTTTAGAATCTGTGCAAGGCCACGCCAGATATTGGACCCGCTTCAGTTTTCATTTACAAAAAGGACAAAGTGAGTCGGTCAATAAAAGATAAAAGAGCCATCACATCACCTCAGAGATGTAGGTGATCTCATTTATATTCAGATCGGCACCAAATACGCAGTCATTTTTTACTGCATCAAAAATAACCAATTAGTATTAAAGATAGTGATTGAAGTGATTCAAAATTAAGTTCATCTACAGTCATTTATTTAGTCATATCATTGTTTGAAACTAATTGAAGCAGTTTAAGTTTAAGAGGTTACTGTGGCAGCGAAATACACAAAAATTGTCATCACTCACTGAAATCAATGCCCCACGATGCATATTGCTGATAGAGTGACCTCAAGAAAGCCTTCCCAGCACCTAAGTCAGTATTTACACTCATAAATCCATTTGGCATCCAAGCACAAGTCTGTTCCTTAAGAGCTATATCTTGTGCTTGCCAAACCCGACCGGACTCTTCATATGCACGTCCCTAGTAGAGAGACAGGATGGAAGTGAAAAACAAATTCCAGAGAAAGTGAGGGTCACACCTTAACACTCTTCCTAAGACTATGGGAGCAGATCAGTCGTTTAGATCATTTGATGAGAGTGAACATGAATAGTTGAAAGGAACTCACCCTAGCGAGGACTTTTAACAGCAATGAGAAAATTTCCTTTTAATCTAGTCTAAAAGAAGGCTTTGGCAGCGAAATACACTAAAACGAACAAACCGTGGTGGTATCCAGGATAGGAGAGTTATCATTGACAGCTTGCGTGCTTATTCCTCTCATGACATGAATCCCAAACTTCAGCCCCATGCTATGGACTTTATTTGCGACTTCAGTGAACCCATTCCCACCTCTAGACGAAGGCCATCGATCTGGGTCAGGCATCATCCTTCCCCATTGATCAATCATATCGAATCCCAGAGAATCGGCGCCAGCGCCTGGTACTTTTCTTCGGTACCAAAGGTAGTCGACAACTGCATACTGCATATTTTGCAGGGAAGAGATGAAAAGAAGAAAAATAAATGCTTTAGTTTCACTAAGAATCCTTCGCTATTCTAGATAAAAACCGAAAATTCTATCAGTGAACTGTCGGGGTAGTGTGGATATAACCTCATATCCTTGGGCAAGTAGCTTCTGGGAAAGGATCTCGGCATTTTGCAGAAACTCTTCTTCGGAGATGATCCAGGAAAAGGAATCATAAGAATTCCAACCTCTCGGTGGGGTGCTAGCACGCTCTTCAGACGAGACGCTGAAAAATTTAAGTTAGTCTTACCACTAGCTTCACTAATTAGAACTACTGAATTCTTCACATGTTCAAGAAATTTGCGACCCACTGAATTAACATCTGAGCCGGAAACACATCACCATAAGCACACGCAGATTCCAATGAAAGTTTTCGCATAGTTTAGTGTTTTTACACACGAACATTTACAATGTTGTCAAAATTCATCAAAGCATTAATTTTGCTGGAGATATTCAAGCCCATCTTTGTTAGAGCCACCATTATTCAAGCAATATAGCAACTACAGAATACAAAACCCAGAAATTGTCGCAGAGTAATCTACATCAAGCAATTCATAACAGAAAATTTACAAAAAACAGTTGTATGTACTCTGATAATTCTCTGATTAGCCCGTCCTTCGTCTCACAAATACCCTCACTGAACTCAAAATGGAAAATCTGAGACCGACCCGAGTCATCATAAACGAGCACAGACATGAATAAATCAGTTTCCCAACATCTCTTGGACCTTGCACGGAAATCACACCAATCAGTTTTGCATTATATGTCCAAAACTTGTGCACGGATCTCGCAATGAATGCATCGACCTCCATTTCTACGTCTTATCATTTCTCCACCATTACAGAGTATAATTCAACAAAAAGAGCCACCGGAGCTTATTAGATACGTTGGTAACTTGCATTACCAGATGAAAAAGGCAACGATATTTGTCACCTTATATTCAGAACCGCCTTTCATCTAGTTGTGCATTAAGCAAAAAGAATACAAAATCTGATTTGAATTCGCTGTGAACAAGCACGCAAGGAAGGTGAATGTGATTCGAGCTTCACCTGGCAATAAGGAGGAAGAAGCAGAAAGAGAAGGAAATGAAGGAAATGGAGAGGGAGAGCTTCATCCCTGAGAGCTTGGTTTTGAACTGTAATGCAGGAAAGCAAAGAGAGGAGTGTCAACTTTCGGTGTGTTTCGGAATCACGCATACAGTGATCAGTAGCATGAGTATATATATATATATATATATATATATACACATATATATGTATGTATGTATGTATGTATGTATGTATGTATGTATGTATGTACCTGGGCTGATATGAACATAGAATGTTGACTTTCGAATGAAGAAGAAAATCCTCCAATTATAATAGGCTAATTTGAGATTGGCATTTACATGGAAACTCGAATGTGATTTTGCTATAATTTGTTGATCTGGCATATGGAAGTTTTCTTATTTTGGCGTATTACCTACCGATTTTGTCCTCTACGTAATTAGAACTCCTTCATTCTGTGAGTGTTTACTTCTTTTGTTGATAATTAAATGGCAAACTGAATCATGTACCTGCTGAATAATGAAGATGGCCAAAAAATGTTAATAAATGCCTGCTGAGTAACATTGACTTTCTAATGAAGAAAAAATCCTCCAATTATAGTAGGCTAATTTGAGATTGACATATACATGGAGGAATCTCGAATGTGATTTTGCTAATGAGATTTATAATTTGTTGATCTGGCATATGGAAGTTTTCTTATCCAAATTTTAACGTATTACCTATTTTGTACTCTACGAAATTAGAAGTTTTTAATTCTGTCAGTGTCTACTTCCTTTGTTGATAATTAAATGGCAAACTGAATCATGTACCTGCTGAATAACGAAGATGGCCAAGAAAAATTACTAAATGCCTGCTGAGGTTTTTTTTTGTGTGGATTAAAACCCCCAACCATGCCACCGTAACACATTTATTCTAATTTTTTTTGTGACATAAAAAATCTAAAACTTGTACATATTTGACACGTTTTATACTCCATTAATGTTCTATTAGATGATTTTTCAGTCAAAATAATGTTATTTTTATTTTACTCAAGGCACGTGGGCGTTATGTTCACACCATTTGCTTTGTGGCGCTCATGTATGCAGATTTTTAACAGTTCTTATTTACAAAATTTTGATGGAAAAAAATTTAGGATAAAAGTTTCACAATGGGCATAATTTATAATTTCTTTTTTTGGTAGCTTTTACCCTTTTAAGAATAGGCTGTGTACTATATAGTTAGCAATTAAAGATAATACATTCACAAGTATCTGATGTTTCATTTTTGTTAGATCAATGAAATTTCACATTCAATAGTTACAATCTTATCAATTAAAGATTAAGTCAAGTTTACATTATGTAAATTGAGGGGCCAATACTTTATTGAAACATTATTCGATTATATCGAAAAATATTTTGTAACAACACAAAAGGATATGAGTAGTCAACACGATCATGAGATGCAAACACGAATTTTGAGTTCTGAGCGAGGGTGATGCCTTTTGGGTGCGACTATGGATTTTTTATTTTTTTTTACCCTACAAATCTTCACCATCTTTTCTATTGCCCTTCCGAACTTTGGTATTTGCACTTCTAGAATTGTCTTTCCAAGTTAACAAAAAAGTGATATATTTATTATATAAATGCCAGTTAGTTTCATACATTTTAATTTAGTTATAAATTTTTTGACAATTTGCCGATATAATATTTTTAGCCAAATTTGGTTGGAGATCACCAACGAGGATGTTGGTCATACTGTGTAGGAAAGTTGATATAGAGATGGACAATTTTTGCACCTTTATAATTTCTTTGAATTTTTTTTTTTTTTATTACTATCATTATTTCTTTCATTGTGGCCTGTGAGGGCCTTGCTAGCTGCCTTGCCCATGGCTTGCGAGGCCACGATGGCCTTGCCCAAGGCTGTCGTAGCCTTGTTGGCATGGGTAAGGGCTAACGAGGGTCGTTGGAGCCGGCAAGGGTTCACCAATCAAACGAAAAAAATAACAGAAAATAAAAAATATCCAATTCAAAAAATAATTTTTTCTACAAAAATTGTAAGAATTGTTTACATTATCCTCGATTATGCCATATAGGACGGTTAATTTTCCCATTTTCTTTCACTTCCCATTCTTTACTTAACTCCTTCGCCTTCATAGACAACGGCCCAATTTTCTTTATTTATGTACTATATGTGCGCATATTGGTCCAGAGATAATTCTTAATAATCAATCACATTCCATAAAATCTCAAACATCGAATCATGACGGTAATTGCATGTATACACATAGATCCTTCAATGGTCATGAGTGCTTTTAACTTTATTGATATGGATTAAATATGGTAATGTGACAAATTGATAACATTTCTCATAGAGAGATCTCATTTGTCAGTCACCATTTTCTTATTTTTTTTTTTTCACAATTCTCTTATCTTAAGCATTACAAAAAATTTGTGCCACTAGAGAATGTTTTTATGATTCTAATGAATTCACATATGTCTTATCTTTACGGTTAACATTTCTTTATGTATAACAAGACATACGCATAATGTTAATAATCGGATGCCTCTAACCTTCACTCAAGATTTATACAGTACCTTGAGGCTTTTATTAATATGTATTCAATATAATAATAATACATTTAAAAATATTTTATTGAATGTAAAAGTTGATACATATCAAACCGTTACTAAGTGTAACAAACGCAAATGTAAACTTTATTACAGTAAAATCGAAATAACTCCCACTAAACAACAGCATCTCATGATGCTCTTAAGCTCATATTAATGACATGTCATTCATGAACAAAAGAGCAAAGTCATTTAGTTAGTGGATCTACAATCATATCATTTATGGAAATATGTTATATTAAAACGTTACATTTCTGTATCATTTCTTTATGGTAAAAAATTTAATTGCCAAATATTTAGATCCCTTGAGACCTCTGTTGTTAATAAATAATACTATAATTTATTATCTTAATACAACTGTATGGGTCAATCCATAAAATTAAAAACGATTAACTCTTTCATGAGGTTCTAGAGCCTAGAAGAATGTTACTAATGTTGCTTACATAGTAGAAGATGTCATAGAATTTTATTTACTACACTTCCTTGCTAACATAAATATACATTATGTTATTGATCTTATGTCATCTTAATAGTCAGCAAAATTTACATCTAAACACCCTATTAACTACAAGAACTAAACATATTTGTAAATCAGCATACAATTTCTTGCCCTATTTAAGTACCTTAAAACCTTCTTGGCAATAACCCAATGATCGCATCTTGAATTTGACTGATGTCTGCCTAGAAGTCTCGTTGCATAGACGATACTTAGTCTAGTGCAAATTCAAGCATACATTATACTTTTAAGTGCACTGACACATGGTACACCATTTAACTAGATTTTCTCAATATCTAAATAAGGATAATGTAATGGATTCGGTCTATCACATTTAATGACATGAGCAATTCCTGGCTTGCAATGATGTATATTAAAAATTTCCAGCAAATGTCCTCTGAGATAAATCCTATATATATGGAGAGAGCAATCCATATGGACCTTAGTGTAAAGGACAAAAGATGCCTCAAGGTCACTACTTGTAAGCAAAATATCACGTACATAGAGTATGAGAAAAATAAATTTCCTCCCATTGACCTTGTATATATAAAATAAATTTCCTCCCATTGATCTTGTAGTATATATATATATTGAATTACTTTGTTCCAAACTAAATGAAATGACAACACTATGAAACTTTGATAATATTGTCTGAAAATTTGCTTAAGACCATAAATAAGACTTTTCAGTTTACACACAAGTTTACTTGAATTATCTCCTGCAAAATTCTCCGGTTGCACCATATAAATTTTGTTATCAATGTGTCCATTTGAAAATATAATATCTTTTTGGCGTAACTCTGTATAAAAAATGAACTGTTAATGTCACGTTCACTTTGAAAGAATCTTTAAAAAATACTAGAAAGAAATATTTATTTCTTCATTATTAATTGTCCACCCCTTTTTCGAGTGAAAACTTTGTCTACCAATTTAGCTTTAAACTGCACAGTCTTTCTTTGAAATTCTTTAAGCTTTTTGTACACCCATTTGTTACTAATGAGCTTGTGATTTTTAGGCAAATCAATAAATTTCTAAACACTATAATATTTCATAGATTGCATATTGTCTTTTATGACATCTAATCACATACTTGATTGAGGACAAGAAACAATATTTATATATAAGTGGCTAAATCAACCGTGCAATAGATATTGCAGTCATGCTATCATAGATAGACTATATAGTTTGATGATACAGCTGATCGTCTTTCCCTAACAAATCTCCCGATACAACCACTTCATTTTGCACTTGAGAGGTTTGAGAAATTTCATCATAAACAATATCAAGAATAATACCTTGAATTTCAATAAGTTTAGTTTATGGTATAGGAGATTTCACAATTGTCTGTATAGGCAAAGACAAAGACACAATGATTTCCTTTGTATTATTATCTATAATAGTTTAAAAGCAGCTATCCTCTACAACTACGTCGAACTCTAGAGACTTTATTATCTATGATTCCATAATACTTGTACCTTCATTAGGGCCATCAAATCGATACCTTTTAAACAATTTGGGTAAGATACAAAATAATTTTAAGTGAATCTGAATTCCAACGCACTTGATATTGGATTATATGACCTCACTTTTGTATAACACATTTAAATTTTAATATGATTCAAGTTAAAATTTACGTTTAGTCTATAACTCAAAAGAAGTTTAGGGAACAAATTTGGTAAGAAACATGTTTTTGTATGTGAAAAGAGTTGCTTTCAAAATATCAACCCACAAAAGATAAGATAAATTAGTCTTACTCATCATGCTCATCACTATGTTGATTATAGTGCAATTATGCCTTTAAGCCAAATCATTTTGTTAGGATTTTCAAGCATAGTAAATTATGTTACCACCCCATAATTTACCTAGTATTTGACAAATGACATTTTAAGCTATTTAGCATTGCCATACTTGCCAAAATACTCACCGCTACTGTTAGGCCTGACAACCTTTAAGACTAATTCTAACTGTTTTATTCTTTACCTCGGTCATTTTACTTCCACAATAATCTATAGAAATCTTTAAATAACCGTTAAGAGTAGACATAATATATCATATTCTACTCTTTCTTTAAACACGTGTGAGATTATTTCTTAAATAGAAAACTTTTGGAAACAACATTTTCAACCGTATACGAGACATATATATCATTATATTAAAAAAGTCCATGCAAATGTATCTTAATTTCGATATTAGACAAGACATAATTTTAAGCTACTAAGGCTTCCATAATCTTTTAGCAGTGCAATCAGTTAGTAAACCACTTTTCAAGTGTTCATGAATGGAACGCTTCATGGACAGTAAGCAAATTCTATTGTTCGTTTCCTAAGCAGCAAATCATATGTCCATTATTTAAAATTTGAAACAGTAAAAACCTCAATAATAGTAGAGTTATTAATTACAGAAAATATGACTGAAAAACAAGTAATGTATATAATTAGCATCATGTGAGCATTGTGTAACTTAACGTACAAATACACATCTAGAGAGTTATATGCAAAATCATATAATCACATTTGGGCAGAAAAAATGACATGCAATTGTACACTCTCCACATGATAACAGTTATGAAAATATATTCTAATATTTGTGAATTCATCACATTTGGGCATATAAACAACTAGGATTAGTAACCACCACCTGCAGTGGCCCAGTTGGATAAGGCTCCCATGATCCTTTGCGAGGAGGAGAGGAGTTCGAATCCCGCTGGCCGCACGGGATCTTAAGTGCGACGTCGGGGTAGTGGGTCCTCCGCTAGCGTCGCCCCAGGGTTTGTCCGCCGGCTATCGGCTTATGGGGTTCCCTGGGTCATCAAAAAAAAAAAAAAACTAGGATCAGTCACTCCTTCACCACACCATTATGTATCCCTCTATGAACTAATACACAATCATCTCCTTTGAGAATATGACCATGTATTAGACTAGGAGACATCCTAATCATTATACGAGATTAATATTTCTCAAACCCAATTAAGTGCACTATTTTAGCAATCATTACTCAATTGAATCCTTGAAACTCTCTCATATCAGGAATATAAACTTTACTTCTTACATATACCATATACTATGGGTGTGCAAAAAAAAATCGAGACTCACTTGAACCGCCCGGAACCGGTGGTTCTTGAGAGAACCGGTCTAGTTCCCGGTTCCATGGGCAGATTCGTCCACCCGCCCACTCGGATTGGACCGATTATATTATAATAATATATTAATTTTTAATATTAAAAATTGAAATTATTAATTAACAAACCCAAATTAAATAATTAACTCAAATTAAATAATTAAAAAAATTAGTTTAAATGGGTAATCTAATATCATGCCAGTCAAACCAAATGGAGAGGTCCTGATCCTAAAGCTGAAAAGTCCAAAGCGCACACCTTGACAAAATGTTGAGCAGTTAGTGAGCAAAAAGTAAGCACGCAAAGAAGCAAGGAGGAGGAGACAAAGAATAGGTCAAGCGAAGAACTAGCAATTTTGATTGAAAACCAAAGTTGTTTCACATCAAGCTCGGAGCTTTCGAGAAACCTAGGAACCCCCTTGGGCTAGGGTTCACGGGAAACCCTCAACAGTAGTAGGTCCGTTTGTCCATCCGTCCCTTTCTCTATTCAGCCCTTTGGAAAATCGCCGTCGCCCTCAACATCAGCAACTTGTGGCTTTTGACTTATAATTAGTTTAACCTTCTTTCACTTTCAACATTATTTTTTGATTTCTGGTTGTTATAGTTTTTGGTTTTTAGTATATTACTTGAGATGAAGAGTACTTACGACCGAATTTAGAAAATGAGATTATTATTGGGAGAAGTACACTATCAGTGCCATAAGTTGTATACGTGGATATATGTATGTACCTGGGTTGATATGAACATAGAATATAGACTTTCTAATTAAGAAGAAAATCCTCCAATTTTAGTAGCTAATTTGAGATAGACATATACATGGAAACTCAAATGTGATTTTGCTTATGAGATTCATAATTTGTTGATCTAGCATATGGAAGTTTTCTTATTTTGATGTATTACCTACCTATTTTGTCCTCTACGTAATTACAATTTCTTAATTCTGTGAGTGTTCACTTCTTTTGTTAAAAATTAAATGGCAAACTAAATCGTGTACCTGCTGAATGATGAAGATGGCCAAGAAAAGTTAGTAAATGCCTGCGGAGAAATATTGACTTTCTAATGAAGAAAAAAAATCCTCCAATTATGGTAGGCTAATTTGAGATTGACATATACGTGGAGGAAACTCGAATGTGATTTTGCTCTTGAAATTTATAATTCGTTGATCTAGCACATGGAAGTTCTCTTATCCAAATTTTAGCATATTACCTGTTTTGTTCTCTACGTAATTAGAATTTCTTAATTCTGTGAGTTTTTACTTCTTTTATTGACAATAAAATGGTAAACTAAATCATGTACCTACTCAATAATGAAGATGGCCTAGAAAAGTTACTAAATGCCTACTGAGGTTTTCTTTTCCTCATGAAATATGAAAATCCTTGGTCTCGAAAAGAGAGAGAGCATATTTTTAAGAAGGAAAAAAGTCACAAAAAACCCCAAACTATGCCCACTTTTTTATAATAATTTTAACTTGAATTTTTTCTTTTGTGTGGATCAAAACCCCAAACTATATCCATTGTGATACATTTACTATAATTTTTTTGCAACATAAAAATCCAAAACTTATACATATATGACGCGTTTAACCTCCATTAAGGTTTCGTTAGATGATTTCTCAGCCAAAATAATGTTACTTTTATTTTATTCAGCCACATGGGCGATATGTTCACACCATTTTCTTTTTGGTGCTCATTTATATAGAATGGTTCTATTTACAGAACTTTGACGGAAAAAAATTAGGATAAATATATCACAATTGGCACAATTTAGAGTTTTTTTTTTTATGCAGTTTTACCCTTTTAAGAATAGGTGTGTATTATAGTTAACAGTTAAAGATAATACATTCACAATTATCTGTTGTTTCATTTTCATTAGATCAATGAAATTTTAGTTTCAATAGTTACAATCTTATCAATTAAAGATAAAGTCAAGTTTACATTATGTAAATTGAGGGGCCAATACTGTATTGAAACATTATTCAATTATATCGAAACATATTTTGTAACAACACAAAAGGATATGAATAGCTAACACGATCATGACATGCAAACATGAATTATGAGTTCTAATAGAGGGTGAAGCCTTTCTGGGGAACTATTGAATTTCTTTTTGACCCTCACCCTTTAAATCTTCACCTATCTTTTCTATAGCCCTTCCAAACTTTGGTATTTGCACTTTTCCCAGAATTTTCTCTCAAAGTTACCATAAACTTGATAAATTTATTATATAAATGTTAGTACAATTTCACACTTTTCAATTTAACCAATTTAGTCTTAAATCTTTTAGTAATTTACAAATATAAAAGCCAAATTTGGCTATAAATTATTAATGATGAGATGATCAGTATTGACATGGACAATTTTTACAACTTTATAATTTCTTTAAATTTTTATTCTTTTTTTTGTTTTTGGCCGATGAGGGCCTTGCTAGTGGCCTCGCTAGTGGCCTGCGAGGCCGCGATAGCCTTGCCCAAGGCCTTCGCAGCCTTGTCGGCCATGGGTAAGGGTTGACCGGGGTTATTGGAGTCAGTGAAGGTTCATTACTCAAATGGAAAAAATAACAGAAATAAAAAATAAAAAATAAACAATTCAAAAAATCGAAAATTTCTACAAAAATTGTAAGAATTGTTCATGTCATTGCGATTGTGCCATATAGGATGATTAATTTTCCCATATTCTTTCACTTCCCATTCTTTACTCAACTCACTCGCCTTCATAGGCAATGGCCTAATTTTCTTTAATTATACTTGTAGTAAAAGGAAAGAAGACCAGACATTTTTTTCCTCATTAACTGTCATTTCTTACTTTAATCAATTACACTTTTTCCTATTCTTTTTGGGAGTATCCCTTTCTCTATTGGGTGTACTTTTATCCTGCGTTTTGTAGACTTTTTAGTGCCTAATATCAGTATAACTAATCATTTTAAATATCAGTATAACTAATCATTTAAATCATACTGAATTTGTAGACTTTTTAGTGCCTAATATCAATATAACTAATCTTTTTAATCATACGGAAGTTGAAAGTTTTTCTTTCTTCCAACTTGTTTGAAACCAGTTTAACTATGCCGGGCACCTCAAATTTCATGCTTCTTCTTGTCTCGAGGCACAGATCAAATACAAAGCCTAAAGTTTCTATCCAAACATGAAATGCCAAGCAATAATAGTCCGTTTATTTTTTGGAAAATTTTAAAAAATATTTTCTAATAAGTCATTTTCCCAAATAATAGAAATATTCTCTATTAGTTGGTTGAAATTTGAAAATGAATAAGATATTTGTTTTTTTTTTTTTTTTTTGTCATTTGGAAAGGAAGACTTGTTTATATTTTCTATGATACACAGGCCAGACGTGATATATTATCAATTTTTTAAAATTTTTATTAAAATAAATTTTCATAACATAAAAACTTATATAGATTCTCATTTTGTGCTTTTTATTTTTTCTCGTGGAACCTGACCTTGGGAGCTAAGGTCACAAGCTTGGCCTTAAGTGCTTAGCTCTTAGGCGTAGCCTTGGCGTACTTTGATTTGGGCTTTGAGGTCATGGACCCAGCCATGGGGAACTTGAGCTCAGCAATTGAGACCTCGATACTTGGGCATGACCAATGATGACCCAAGCACGTGCACTTACATCTGAGATCTGCCCTTGAGTGACTTAGGCTCGGCCATTAGGTCTTGAACCTAAGTGTCGAGGACCTAGGCTTGAGTGTCAAGGTGTAGGCCTTGGCGTTGAGGCCTCGATAGACTTGGGCGAGGCTAGTACCTGACATCCCAAATTTTCAACCCCGTCTTCTCTTTGAATAAATTGGGCATTTCATTGACGCGTCTATAGGGTTATTCTCGGAGCCGATCACTCTCAAGAGATAACTAGACTAGTGGGAAATTATTAAGGAATTTTAAGGCAATAGACTTGAGAACTTGATCGAATCGGCTTCTTGACCGTGTCCATCTTTAGAGGTTAATACGGCACATTAAAAATCGATTTAAATCGAGATAGACTGGATCGATAGAGATATGTGACTAATCGTGGGTGACACCACCGAATTAGAAAATTCTCATCGGCCAACACTAGACCCGATTTTCTTATTGTTTTGGTACTGTGTCCTATTTGAATCTCCCGAGATTTTCACGACAATCAAGAGTCGCCATTAAGTCGAGTGGGTTCATAGTGGCTCGAAGAAAATCGACCACGGGTCATTTGCCTTAAAAGTTACGAAAACTACCCGATAGTTTAGGTCACGTAAAACGCGCCGAATGAAAATTAACCGCCAATTCGAGTCCGATTTTCGAAATTGAAGTTTTGGCCATGTCACAATAAATTTTAGGAATCATCGGTCTCGGGAGAAGATTTTTGAGATTGGGAAATTTTACGGAATTGGGTTCGGATGTCGCGGAAATTTGGCGGAAGTTGATTGGCTAAACTAATGGGAAATTGGACTTTCGGGCGAACGGTTGTGTGTCGGGATTTATAGAAAATCATTTGGGATTTTTTCTACGTCGAAATTAGGCCTTGATTTGGGAATTTATTGGAGAAATTGAATTTCAAATGGTGAAATTCGTATGATTGGATGAGGCAGCAATTTTGGACTTTAAAATTGCTTATTTGTGAGTTGATAAGCTTGAAATTGATTGGGGGACAAAAGAGGAGTCTATGGTGGACTTGTGGGGCCAAAACATTAAATGTATTGGCTAAGATTTCTGATTTTTCTTGTCTCCTCTTAGCTGGCTTCTCACGCTCGGCAACCCTCCCATCCGCTCATTATTCCTGCTGTTGTTTTAATCTCTCTACGGTGCGAAGCAATCCCCATCCAATCTCTCTCCATCTCCGTTACTTCTCTTCCTCAACCGAAGCCCACACACTCCACTCACGCCAGCCACGAGATCTTCAATTTAAGCTGCTCCTCGCCACTTGCCCATCAACCAGCATCTCTCGGTCAACACCTGCAAGAACGAAGCCGTTGGTTGACCGCTTGAAGCCCACGACTCCACCGAGTTCCTTCACGTTGCCACCTGCCCGCTCCTCCTTCTGCTTCGGTCAACAAACGAAACCGCCGAAGCCCGAGTCCAACGTCTTCAGCCCGAGCATATCGTGGAGTCCACGAAGACAGCGTCCACGAGCAGCTCCCATCTTTAGTCTTCCCCCTGTGGCGTGCCCTCAGCTCCACGCCAGCACGCCAGTCAACTCCAACGCCCACGGAAGACCACCGATTCAACCAAGTCTTCATCTGCGAAATCCTCCGAGCATCCTCACGCCGCCAGCAACATCCACCGAGCAACACCACCGAAGAGAAGCCGCACGTATCCACCGAATTCTGCCGTTTGTCCGTGCTTCCCTCCACGCGTCCGAGCCCCAACTCATTCGGTCCATCATCTCGCCGTGAAACCTCGAGATCCACCGAGTTGCCAACCGTTGCCAGCGTCTTCGGTCTCCTCAGTCAGCGAATCCAGCTGCCTGAAGCCCAACAAATCCTGCAGTTTCAGTCTTCTTTTGTTCGTGGGCCAACCACAGCGAGCCCATTCCATTTTTCAGTGGCCCAACCTCAGCTCTTTGGAAGCCTGTGATCAAGCAGCCCACAAGCCCAGTTCAGTTCAATGACAACCCAGACCAGCAAGTTTTAGTTTCAGCTTTGGGCCACAGTTCAAGCCCAATCAATTTCTCACCATCAGCAGCCCATCAGCAGAGTTTTGTGAGGCCCAATTCCAGCAGTAAAGCCCAGCCTTGCTGAAGTTTGTTGGGCCAAGCTTAAGGCCCGGTCCAAGCCCGCCGGTGTCGTCAAAAGTCCGATTTCGCCGCCGTCGCGTCGCGGATTGCGGTGATTCGATCCCCGCTTTTCAAGTGAGTTTACTTTACTAATGCTTTATTAGTTTGCTAATTATTCTTAGTGTCTGCTTAGATTTAATTAAGTGCGGTGGGTGGTTAGATTAGGTTAGAACAATTAATTTAGTGACTTAATGATGCACGTTAGGTGGCTAGACCTAGTTATTAGCAAGTAGAAAATGTTCGGTTATTTATTGAATGCATCTCGGGATTTTGACCTATTTCGGGCTCCAATTAGGCAAGACGGGCCTAAATTGGATTTTTAATATTTATTTATTTAATTTTCGAAATTTATTATTTAATTAATTATTTTTCCGGAAATTTAACCGGGATGGCCGGTGACCAGAATTTCGTGCTGATTGTCGTGGTGCAGACCGTTTATTTATTTGAACTCTACGTTGTGTGGAATTGAATTAATTGTGAAATTTAAGAATTGTCCCAAATTGTTTGTTATTGAGTATTTGATTGGTAATGGCCGAGCATGGGTATATAGCACTAGTACGTTGATGGGCTATATAGTAGAGAGAACGGTGAGAGCTAACCGAGAATGTTATTACGAGACCAATCATGTACGATGTTATTGGACATACATGGTTCGGTGATTGGAAGTATCGCCTGGCGAAACGGCGCCTTAAGAACGCACGTAAATGACTTATAGACAAACGTGGTTCGGTGATTATGGAAATATCACTAGTGAAACGACGCCTTAAAGAACTCACGATGTTGTCTATAGCCGATGTCACCTTGGCGAAAACGGCGCCCCTAGAAAGGACACGTGGTTCGGTGATCGAGGATATCATTTGGTGAAAACGGCGCCTTAAAGAACGCACGATGTCGGTGATAGGTATGTCATTGGCGAAACGACACCCGAGAAACACATGTGATTTGGTGAATGAGTACACCACTGGAAAGCGTGATATGAGTGGGAATGACCTAGAGAGGTCTAATTGGACATGTAATCGACTTTAGTCGATTGGCCAAAGTCTTTTGATCGGAATGTCGTGAATTGTTTGAATATCTCGTGTTTAACCTTGAATTGTAGGTTGAACCGAGGTTAAGGTAAGTCCTCGACTCATGTTGTGCTTAGGCAACCGTATGGCATATTAGTTTACTAATCGAGTCGTAGGGGTAGGACTCATTTGATTCGTGGTCTCATTGGTTATTGAATAACCATTTCGGGAACCCGAGGAGAAGCTAGGAAGAGGAACCTGAAGGGAGAAAGACTTTTGAAGAAGAAGACGATCCAGAGAGGGATCTTGATTACAACCAGGATGTGGACTCGAGATCCCATCCCTTTTGTAAACCCCGTCTTTAGCATAGATAGGTGTGAGACAAGTATGTAGTGAATAGTATTGTAAATATATTATGAGTCGTGCTGTTAATGAAAGTGTGGTTATGAATTTCAATATGAAAAATATGCCATACTTTCTATCCCATTGTTTTATTTGTTCAGGGATTTATAATCGTCTTCATGTGCTTAATAAAAAGAAAGCGGTCGGCGATACATAGTCCGTGATATCGCATTCTAAAATCGATCAAGTAGAAGGATGTGCGCGCGTCCGAGGATCGGGGCGTGACAAGTACCAAAGCCTAGCTACTGGGGCCTAGTAGCAATAGTCAAGGTTTGTAAAGCCTAACCACTAGAAACCAAAGCACGGGCACTAGGACTCACGTATGAGCATTTTGATCTTGTGCTCTTGGGCTCAAGCTTGAGGGAATCAAGCTTGGTTGTTAGGGTCCTAATCTTGAGTGTTGAGGACTCCAGCTTTGGCATTAGAGACTATGTCCTCAACCTTTAGGGAGTCAGGCTTGGCCGTTGGGGTTTCTTTGGCCCAACCACTAAGGACTCAACATGGGAGCTGGGACCAAGGCCTAAGGCCCAGGGGCTTGGGCACACAAAGAAGGTTGTTGAGGATCTAGGCATGACAATTGGGTCTCAACCTAGTTTCAATCTACCTAGGCTTGGGTGCTAGTGACTTTGGTAGAAGAACTGAGTACTAGGGGCAAGGCTATCAAGGACTTGAGCATGGGCATGAGAATCAAAGACTCAAGCATGGCCAAGTGAGAACTCTACTTTTGAGCACTAGAGTTTGGGACCTAGTCTCTATGAATCCGGGGCCTAGGTGCTGATGACTAAGGCAATGAAGCAAAGCTCTTGAGCTCAGCCAATAGGGTTCTAATCACAAGCATTGCTGTCTTGGGCCTAACCTTGAGGAACTTGGGCCCAATCATTGTGGACATGGGTTTGTCTATAGAGGAATAGAGCTTGATCTCAATAGACTTGGGTTTGGGCGCCAATGACTTGGATGGGGGAGGTGAGCACCCAGGCATGGTTGTTAGGGATTTGGGCATAGGTATTAGGGTCCAAGCATTATTGATTTGGGCATAGAAGTAGGGTACCCTGGTCATGGTCGCTAGGGACCTTGATATGATAATGGGGTCTTGGGCCAAGCCTTGAGGGACTTTTCTTTTTTCTTTTTTCTTTTGGTCGCAAGCCTTGAGGGACTTGAGCCTAGCATTTATAGACTCAGGCTTAGTTGTTGAGGAATTAAGCTCAATCTTGATAGACTCGAGTTGGGGCATTAGTGACATCGACGCAAGAGTTGGGTATTCGAGCATTTCCATTAAAGACCTAGGTATAAGCATCAATTTCTTAGGCTTTGTGGTTAAGGACCAGGTCACGGGAGTCGACATTCCTATGCCCAACGCCAAGGTATTTGGTGTAAATGTTGATATTTAGTCATATTCTGGAAAATAATCTCCAATTTTTAAAAGTAGAAATCCCTTTCCTGAATTTAAGAATACTTTGTTGTTACCCACTCAATAGGGGAAGACAGGTTTAAAGGTAATGTTAGAGTTGGACCAATAGTCCCCAATCGACACAAGTTTTGCCAAATTTTTATTCACATGATGTTGGGATTTTCATTTTTATTTAATTAATCATGTGAGAGATTTATGTGATAAAGAGTTTTCATTAGCCCATTGGGGTCAGCTAAGAGCCTATGCAACCAAATAACTAAGTATGAGTATGCGATTACTTTAGTTTGTTTGACTCAATGCCATTTTGGTATCCAACTTGATTGACTTGTTTTCTAAGATACACAATCTTTTTATTTAATTATGAATCCTAAGTGATAAGTGTCACGCCTGATCCTCAAGCGCGTGCTCATCTTTTACTGGTCGATTAATAGTAATGTCCCAGGACGCATCGCCGACCCATTCATGTTAATATGCATGTAGAAGCATATAAATAATCTACAGACAATAAAATAATGTGATAGGAAAGTAGGACTAATTTTTCACGAAATACATTTTTATAAACACATAGGTCTATACACAAAGGTTTTCAAAAGGGATCGGCTTCCAACAAAAGAGAATTGTTTTACGACTAACTAGCCGGATAAGATCGCCGATTCTTTGGGCTTCACCTCTTAAACTCCGAGGCTTCTGGTCTTTCACCAACACCATTTAAGGACTTGAAAATGGTTATACAATAACCAATGAGATAATATTTCAGCGAGTTCTACCTCCTAAGACTCGATTAGGAAGCAAATACGCCATAAGGACTGTTTAAGCACAATCACGAGTCATATGACTTACCTTGGCCTCAGTTATTCCCTGCAATTCAGCATAATTCACAATCTCTTTGAGTCACATCGACACATCAAATTATTTACTTAGATTGACTTATCAATCAATCGACCTAGTCAATTACATGTCAATCAAATCATTCCCTGGTCATTTTAATCAATACTATGCATTCTCTAAGATGATATATCTAGTTTTCGTGCCAATATAATATAATGTTCTTTCTCCGAGATGACATGCTGAGTCATCGAGCCGAACTAATATACATTTTTCTCTGAATGACGTACCAAGTTATCAAGTCGACGTTCGTTCTCCAACAATTTCTCACTTTTTATCATATCCGATAGAATAGCCGTGTGTGGGTACATGGTTAACCTTAGCCAAAATATAATAATTTCCTCTTCATAATTCCCAGCATTTCATACAATCCCCCAAAATATTTTTGGCGTTGTAAACTGATGCTCGGTTATTTTCCAACCAATTAACAAAATTAATTTAATTTATGAGTAACATCCTGAAATTACAATTAATTCGATTCAACACAAATTAGAGCTCAAATAAATAAACATATTGCACCACAATGACCAGCATAAAATTTCGGTCACTGGCTATTCTGGTCTACTTATAAGAAAATAAATAAATAAATAAATAAATAAATAATTACGAAAAATTAAATAAATGCCAATAAATCCATTTTAGGCCCGTAATGCCTAATTGGATGCCAAAACGGACCTGAAAAGTTCCAAGGTTCGTTAAATAAATACTAGAATGTGTTTACTTGCTAATTGCACTAAATAACCACCTAACATGTATCGGCAATTGATTAAATTCACTAATCTAATTTAATCTAACCACTTAAAGCAATCTTAACCTAAACTAATCAACCCCCAAGCATGATTTATTGACTAAGTGAGGATTAGTGAGTTAAACTCACTTGTTCGGCGATTCGGTCGATGCAGATTGACGGGGACGCAACGGCGCTCGATTATCTCTAAGGTGAGCCTAGCTTTCGGGGTTGGGAAGCGGGCCAAAACGGACCTCGAAAGCTACTGGAAACCCACAATTTTTGCTCTCTATTCATGGCTGGAAACGGCTGAACTAGGGCTGATTTAGTGAGGTGAGACTGGCGGAGGCAGCAAGGGTGCTTAGAGGGCCTCACAGTGGCGAAACGACGGCGGTGTAGCGGTGCAAGGAGGTCTGACGGCCACGGGGGAGCTTTGGAACGTTGCTGGGACCGAGGAATGTCCAGGAATGACGACGAGGTGCAGGCGGACGGCGAGAGGCGCGCGCGGCACGCGAGGACAACGAACAGTGATGGCGTGCGGTCCCGACGACATGCTGGCTTGTTCCGGCAATCTCCTTGGTTGCTAGGGTCTGAATGGCGAGAATAGAGGGGGAGGAAGGAGAGTCGGTCGGTTGAAGGGGAAAGGGAGGAGGAGAGAACAAAGGGGGGTCACCACACATTTATCCTCATCTCTTGGTCCCCTTGACCAATGGCCTCCACCAGCTGGGTTCCTTGGCTGAAAATCAGCCACTAAGGCTCGCGTCTATAAGCTCGAGATGGTCCAAATGTCGTGGGTGGTGGGGGTACACAAATTTGGCTCGATTTCGCTTCAATTGGATCCTGAATCCTCGAATTAATCCAATTCGACTTCTATAAATTCTGTTATCGAGTCAATAATCAAATTGATATTTTTTCTCACCAATTGAACCATCTTGCAACTCAATTACGTGATCAAAAACGGTTTCTGATGATTTCTGAACAAAAATGGCCATAGGACGACTTTTTCTCAAAAAGTCTCGGTCTGCAGAAAAATCTTTGGAGACTAAGTCGACGTTCCTAAAATAATTTGTAACATCTTAGAACTTTCAATTTCTGAAATCGGATTC
>NC_052619.1:33433696-33497819 GCF_016545825.1 Eucalyptus grandis
AATCGGGATTTAGGGTTTTGACTCGCTGAGATTTTATCTCACCCCGTCGTAAGCTAACCTTTTTTAGGGCCGTAATGTGGAGATCTGCTGAGTGCAGATGTGGTGGCGCGAGATATGATACCTTTTGGCTGGCCCTGCCGTTAGCGAAGTTTAGGGTGACCCTGATCCCTGAAGGTTTTTGAGAGGGTCGGTTGGAAGTTGCTAGTGTAAGGACTTGTAAATCATTAAACTCCCTAGGGACAATAGTAGTTAAATAAATAAGTTGTTTTCGACAACTTTTGTGGTGTGTTTTTACTATCCCTATTTCTGATGATTGACTAGGTGATGTATTTAATTCGCTTCCACATGTGCTTAATCGAAAAATAAAAAGAACGGGCCGACAACACGTCCTAGGACGTTGCATTTCTAATCGACAACTGAGGGGTGTGCGCGTACCCAGGGTTCGGGGCGTGACACTATGTCTTAGTGATACTAATCTAATCATATCCCTAAAATTATTCAACTAAGGTCTAAATTTATGATCTAGTCTAATGTAGAGTCTAAATCCTAGAACTAACTTTAATCTCAAAGGAAACCAATGGAGTCTCCAAGCTTTTCAATCCACCTCCACGGTTCGATTCATGAACCACAATCAATAAAAACATTAGAATGCTTACAAAAGGAATTGACCACAAAGGGTTAGGACAAATAAATGAATCGGCACGCAGCTTATCTCATGCTTCAAGCATATCAAGCAAGGAAACTCAAAAGTTTATTAGTCAACTTGAAGAGTTGATTCATCTATTTTAACCCCAATCTATGTAGTTCCTGACGAAATGCAATGCCCATAATTTCTACATGCAACTAAGGTGTTGTGGGCATTAATCGAGTCATGCCATGATCGGGGATCTCGGATCTAAAATTTTCTAAGTTTGACCGGTTCGGAAAATTCAGGTGGTAACATACATGTTCCCTTGATATGTAAATATCTTTCATTGACTCATTTTTTTTTAAGCGATCCAAATGTGCCGAAAAATAAATTAAAATGTTCTCCTTTAGAATGTTTTCTAGATTCTCATTTTGAGTCAAAACGAGGCCCAACTTCATCGCTAACATGACTGACTTGAATCCTCGATCGACAGAACCTGCTCCTCTAAATTTGCAGCGGGGCATCTTTTTATTTTCCCACATATTTCTCGCCTTGTTCCATTGCATGATTCTCAGATTAAGCAACATTCGTTCTTCACAATGATGCCAATGAACGGAAGATGGTAATGGGAAAAAAAAGTCACAGAATTCGAAATCAAAATTTACTCGCAGTCATTTGTTCTAATTAGCGACAGTTTAGGACATATAGGGCACAGTCATGTGAGTCCACCGATAATGATACCGAGTACAGCGTTGGGCGGTCAATCCTAGTGCCGCTCCATATTTCATAGCCTGTACAAGCACTGACCGTCCGACCGGGAAGCGCCTTGGCCAGGTCAGAGACTAGTGCTGATATCATCATGTCGTATGAGTTCAGGTTGAAAAACGCCAGAAATATTTCTCCTGCGTTGATGTAAGAACAAAACTGAGACCAAAAAAATGTCTACAAAATGTTCATACTTGCTTGAATAGATCGTGTGGCAAAGTTATTGAGAACTGCTGATTAGGCCATTGATACTTTGTTCGAAACGGGATCATATTGCATTTTGTTCCGTCTTAAAAAGTGTGTAGATCCAAATTATGTTGTCCTTAAGGCTTTAACTGGGGGAAGAAGGGGGCCAAGAAAGAGAGAGAGGCAATTAATAAGAATCAAACCTGATCTTCCAGTTGCGATCCAGGACCGAGCTCCTGTCGCATCAGCATTAGCTGCACAAACAATATGTCTGTAAATAAGACAGACAAAACATTAGATTTCCGGCTTTGAGATCAGCAAGCCTTCTTTTTAACCTTTGACATTCTTCATTTTAGCGCACAGTCCAGAATAGCTGCTCATCAGCGTCCCATTACCGTGAAACTTCCACATCTGTCAAAATTGAACATTCAGCATGTTATCTTCTGCATGACTCTAAGCTGGACAATAGAGTCTAATTTGAAGACAAATAAAGTGGTGCAAAATGTTGCAATAGCCTCATCTACTTGATAACATCAACAGGTTCCAAAAATGCAACAAGTACGGAGTCTTCCTAATTGTGTCCAAAATTCGTCTTCTGAACTAATCTTCAACTAATAGTTAAAAATACCTGATTAGCATTCCGCGTGCAGGGGGAAGATGAGCCTCTTGCAAACTCACTAGATGTGATTTTGCGTTTCGGAGATGCATCTAAGCAGAAATTCATATTTTCCGAAGCTAATAAGTGGAGTATTCCCTGATATTGGCTCCCATACATTATCTCTTGGTCTCTGCTACACAGCACATACATATAAAAATACCTTTTGAGTTATGTAAAATACAGGATAGAGAACAGCAAATGAAAAAGATCAGAAGTAGGAGAGCATTTTATACGATTCGGCTAAAGAATTTGTCTTGTTTAGGCAAAAGGGTTCTCCATGTCTATTCTCCATGTTCTCTTTCCAGCAGATCCGTTCAAGATCTTGGTCCAGCTCTTCGACCATCCATCCGTTTGCTTTTTGATCTTCGCAACTAGTCAGACCCAATGACCCTACCTCTGACTCTTCCACACTTGTCGGGGAACTTCTAGACCGCCCATGTAAGCTTGACGACCCACTGATATACGGGAACTGTAAAATAATCCGCATAAGTAGCCTAAAAGTGCTTTGAAATGACTGTCTTATCAGATCTTAAGAGAGAGTACATACCTCCACATTGTTTGAGCTGTAGGAATTTATCTCAAGCAGAGTAGGATTGGTGATAAGACCGAAAGTAGTATCATCGATATTCCTCAAATCTCCACCAAACATGAGGGGGGACTTGGCGATTGACCACAAAGTCACCTACAACTTTAATCCGTTAGCATGAAATCTGATCTTCTGATTGGTGCAAATAGTGAAGTGAAAAGAAATCTTCATTAAACACAAACCTGAGTTCTTTGCTCCTGTATGGTAAGCCTACATGCCCTATGAGGGCCTTCATTTGAACCTAGTTGTTGAGAAGGTTTTCACTTTAGCAATACATCACTCCATGTACGTTTCAAAGGCATTGACAAAGAGTTCACATATGCAAGATAATCTAAAACTGCTAAAGTTACATAAGGAAGGAGCCCAGGTAACCTCTGGCTACTGAGTGTGCCATTTAATTAGGACAGTGAAGTATCGAACTACCCATGTGCCGCATTCTAAAATAAAAGGCAACTTGATGATACAGAAGCTTTCTCATGAGCCGTAATTTTCATGCTAGGGCAAATAAAATTAGCTTGCATAAGCCACTCTGAGAATTCACTCTTCATGTGCAACTCGGACAGAGTCCAGAATGTTGAAACCCCAAAGGGGCAGTCGAGGCATAACCTTCGAGGGTAAGGACTTACCATCACACCAAAGCCTCTCTCCGGCTTTTCAGTGCTTATTAGTCCAGCCAATCCCTTAGGGGTACGATGGAGCAAAAGACCTTCAAGTTTATCGGAGAATAAGACAAGCCCAGTGTTATTACCTGGATCAGTGAGCCATCCCAGTGGTAGCATATCAAGGTCAGGCCATGATGTTCCCAACAAGCCACCGGAGCCAATCATTTTAGCAGCAGCAAAGTCCCTGATGAACAAAAAGTTATGAGAATATCAATAGGTGGTCCATGTCCATGACGTTTGCACTATACTGTGACATGTTAAATCACCTTGCAACATCAAAATGTGCCGCAACATCTGCCCATGTATCCCAATCATCCCCAGTAATTCTGTACATGTTGCTCAATCCACTTACTGCCTTTGCCATATCTGGTGTCGCAGTAGTTCCAGGAGAAAGAGAATACAGGATGGGACGGTCAAGCTCTTTTAGAATCTGTGCAAGGCCACGCCAGATATTGGACCCGCTTCAGTTTTCATTTGCAAAAAGGACAAAGTGAGTCGGTCAATAAAAGATAAAACAGCCATCACATCACCTCGGAGATGTAGGTGATCTCATTTCTATTCAGATCGGCACCAAATACACAGTCATTTTTTACTGCATCAAAAATAACCAATTAGTATTAAAGATAGTGATTGAAGTGATTCAAAAATTAAGTTCTTCTACAGTCATTTATCTATTCATATCATTGTTTAAAACTAATTGAAGCAGTTTAAATTTAAGAGGTTACTGTGGCTGCGAAATACACAAAAATCGTCATCACTCACTGAAATCAACGCCCCACGATGCATATTGCTGATAAAGTGACCTCAAGAAAGCCTTCCCAGCTCCTAAGTCAGTATTTACACTCATGAATCCATGTGGCATCCAAACACAAGTCTGTTCCTTTAGAGCTATATCTTGTGCGTGCCAAACCCGACCAGACTCTTCATATGCACGTCCCTAGTAGAAAAACAGAATGGAAGTGAAAAACAAATTCCAGAGAAAGTGAGAGTCACACCTTAACACTCTTCCTAGGACTATGGGAGCAGATCAGTCGTCTAGATCATTTGATGAGAGTGAACATGAATAGTTTAAAGGAACTCACCCTAGCGAGGACTTTTAACAGCAATGAGAGAATTTCCTTTTAATCTAGTCTACAAGAAGGCTTTGTGCAAGAAGGAGAAAAATCAGCATAAGAAACCTGGAGTAAAACAAACAAACCGTGGTGGTATCCAGGATAGGAGAGTTAGCATTGACAGCTTGCGTGCTTATTCCTCTCATGACATGAATCCCAAACTTCAGCCCCATGCTATGGACTTTATTTGCGACTTCAGTGAAACCATTCCCACCGCTAGACGAAGGCCATCGATCTGGGTCAGGCATCATCCTTCCCCATTGGTCAATCTTATCAAATCCTTGAGAATCAGCGTCAGCGCCTGGTACTTTTCTTCGGTACCAAAGGTAGTCGACAACTGCATACTGCATATTTTGCAGGGAAGACATGAAAAGGAGGATGAAAAAGAAATGCTTTAGTTTCACTAAGAATCCTTCACTATTCTAGATAAAAGCCAAAAATTCTATTGGTGGACTGTCGCGGTAGTGTGGATATAACCTCATATCCTTGAGCAAGTAGCTTCTGGGAAAGGATCTTGGCATTTTGCAGAAACTCTTCTTCGGAGATGATCCAGGAAAAGGAATCATAAGAATTCCAACCTCTCGGTGGGGTGCTAGCACGCTCTACAGACGAGACGCTGACAAATTGAAATTAGTATTACCACTAGCTTCACCTAATTAGAACTACTGAATTCTTCACATGTTCAAGAAATTTGCGACCCACTGAATTAACATCTGAGCCGGAAACACATTACCATAGGCACACGCAGATTCCAATGAAAGTTATTGTAAAGATTAGTGTCTTTGCTCACGAACATTTACAATGTTGTCAAAATTCATCAAAGCATTAATTTTGCTAGAGATATTCAAGCCCATCTTTGTTAGAGCCACCATTATTCAAGCAATATAGCAACTGCAGAATACAAAACGCAGAAATTGTCGCAGGGTAATCTATATCAAGCAATTCATAACAAAAAATTTACAGAAAACAGGTGTATGTACTCGGATAATCCTCTGATTAGCCCATCCTTCGTCTCACAAATACCCTCACTGAACTCAAAATGGAAAATCCGAGACTGACCGAGTCATCATAAACAAGCACAGACATGAATAAATCAGTTTCCCAAGATCTCTTGGACCTTGCACGGAAATCACATGAGTCCGTTTTGCATTATATGTCCAAAACTTGTGCACGGATCTCGCAATGAATGTATCAACCTCCATTTCTACGTCTTATCATTTCTCCACCATTACAGAGTATAATTCAACAGAAAGAGCCACCAGAGCTTATTAGATAAGTTGGTAACTTGCATTACCGGATGAAAAAGGCAACGATATTTGTCACCATATATTCAGAACCGCCTTTCATCTAGTCGTGCATTAAGCAAAAAGAATACAAAATCTGATTTGAATTCGCAGTGAACAAGCACGCAAGGAAGGTGAATGTGATTCGAGCTTCACCTGGCAATAAGGAGGAAGAAGCAGAAAGAGAAGGAAATGAGGGAAATGGAGAGGGAGAGCTTCATCCCTGAGAGCTTGGTTTTGGACTGTAACGCAGGAAAGCAAAGAGAGGAGTGTCAACTTTCGGTGTGTTTCGGAATCACGCATACAGTGATCAGTAGCATGAGTACGTGGATATATATATATGTATGTACCTGGGTTGATATGAACATAGAATGTTGACTTTCGAATGAAGAAGAAAATCCTCCAATTATAATTTGAGATTGACTTACAAGGAAACTCGAATGTGATTTTGCTATAATTTGTTGATCTGACATATGGAAGTTTTCCTTCATTCTGTGAGTGTTTACTTCTTTTGTTGATAATTAAATGGCAAACTGAATCATGTACCTGCTGAATAATGAAGATGGCCAAGAAAAGTTAATAAATGCCTGCTGAGTAACATTGACTTTCTAATTAAGAAAAAAATCCTCCAATTATAGTAGGCTAATTTGAGATTGACATATACATGGAGGAAACTCGAATGTGATTTTGCTAATGAGATTTATAATTTGTTGATCTGGCATATGGAAGTTTTCTTATCCAAATTTTAGCGTATTACCTATTTTGTCCTCTACGTAATTAGAATTTTTTAATTCTGTCAGTCTCCACTTCCTTTGTTGATAATTAAATGGCAAACTGAATCATGTACCTGCTGAATAATGAAGATGGCCAAGAAAAATTACTAAATTCCTGCTGAGGTTTTTTTTTTTTTTTTTTTTGGTGGATTAAAATCCCCAACTATACCCATTGTAACACATTTATTCAATTTTTTTTTGACATAAAAAATCTAAAACTTGTACATATCTGACACGTTTATCCCTCGTTAATGTTCTATTAGATGATTTTTCAGTCAAAATAATGTTATTTTTATTTTACTCAAGGCACATTGGCGTTATGTTCACACCATTTGCTTTGTGGCGCTTATGTATGCAGATTTTTAACAGTTCTTATTTACAAAATTTTGATGGAAATTTTTTTAGGAATAATGTTTCACAATGGGCATAATTTATATATTTTTTTGGCAGCTTTTACCCTTTTAAGAATAGGCTGTGTATTATAGTTAGCAATTAAAGATAATACATTCACAAGTATCCGATGTTTCATTTTCGTTAGATCAATGAAATTTCACATTCAATAGTTACAATCTTATCAATTGAAGATTAAGTCAAGTTTACATTATGTAAATTGAGGGGCCAATACTTTATTGAAACGTTATTCAATTATATCGAAAAATGTTTTGTAACAACACGAAAGGATATGAGTAGTCAACACGATCATGAGATGCAAACACGAATTTTGAGTTATGAGCGAAGGTGATTCCTTTTGGTGCGACTATGGATTTTTTTTTTCACCCTCCAAATCTTCACCCATCTTTTCTATTGCCCTTCCAAACTTTGGTATTTGCACTTCTAGAATTGTCTTTCCAAGTTCCCAAAAAAGTGATAAATTATTATATAAATGCTAGTTTAGTTTCATACATTTTAATTTGATTAATTTAGTTCTAAATCTCTTGACAATTTGCCAATATATATTTTTAGCCAAATTTGGTTGGAGATCATTAATGAGGATGTTAGCCATGCCATGTAGGAAAGCTAATATAGAGATGGACAGTTTTTGCATCTTTATAATTTCTTTGAATTATTTATTATTTTTTATTACTATCATTATTTTTTTCATTGTGGCCTGTGAGGGCCTTGCTAGCTGCCTTGCCCATGGCTTAAGAGGCCGCAATGGCCTTGCCCAAGGCCTTCGTAGCCTTGTTGGCCTGGGTAAGGGCTAACAGGGTCATTGGAGCCAACGAGGGTTCACCAATCAAAAAAAAAAAAAAAAACAGAAAAAAAAAAATATCAAATTCAAAAAATAATTTTTTTTACAAAAATTGTAAGAATTGTTTATATTATCATTGGTCGTGCCATATAGGACGATTAATTTTCCCATTTTCTTTTATTTCCCATTCTTTACTCAATTCCTTCGCCTTCATAGACAACGGCCCAATTTTCTTTATTTATACTTGTAGTAAAAGGAAAGAAGATTGGAAATGTTTTGCCTCGTTAATGATCCTTTCTTACTCTAATCAATTAAAACAGTTTTTCCTATTCTTTTTTGAGGTATCACTTTCTCTATTGGGTGTACTTTTATCCTACGTTTTGTAGACTTTTCAATGCCTAATATCACTAATCTTTTTAATTATAGGGAAGTTGAAGGTTGTCCATTTTCTAACTTGTTTGAAACTAGTTTAACTTTGCCCGGGCACCTCGATTTCATGCTTCTTCTTGTCTCAAGGCATTTACTAAGATCAAATACAAAGCTTAAAGTTTCTATCCAAACATGAAATGCCAACCAATAATGCTCCATTTATTTTTTGAAAAATTTGACATTTTTGAAAAATATTTCCAATAACTTATTTTTCCAAATAATAGAAATATTTTCCAATTTTTGGTTGAAATATGAAAATGAATAGGATATTAATTTTTGTCTTTTGGAAAGGAAGACTTGTCTATATTTTTTATTATACACATGCTACACTTGATATATTATCAAATTTTTTGAAAAGGTTTTATCAAATTAAATTTTCATAACATAAAAACTTCTATAGATTCTAAATTTGTGTCTTTTTTTTTTCTTGTGGAACTCGACCTTAGGAGCTTATATTGCAAGCTTGGCCTTAAGTGCTTAGCTCTTAGGCCCGGCCTTAGGTTACACTGGTTTGCGCCAAGGTCTTGGACCCAGCTATGGGGAACTTGAGCTCGGCAATTGAGACCACGATACTTGGACTTGACTGATGATGACCCAAGCGCATGCACTGACATCTTAGGTTTGCCTTTGAGTGACTAGAGCCTAGCCACTATGGTCTAGAACTCAAGTGCCGAGGGCTTAGGCTTGAGTGTCAAGGTCCAAGCCTTGGCCTCGATGAACTTGGGCCAAGCTATTGGGGTGGCTCCAAAGCCTAGCTACCGAGCAATAGCCCATAATTCTAAAGCGTAGCAACTAGAAACCAGAGCATGGGTGCTAGGACCTGTGCATGAACATTGTGATCTTAGGCTCAACCTTCAGGGACTTGAGCTTGGGTGCTAGGGTCCTAATCTTGATTGTTGAGAACTCCGACTAGGGCATTAGGACTATGTCCTTAGCCTTGAGGGAGTTAGGCTTGGTTAACGGGGTTTCTTTGGCCTACCCACTAGGGACTGAGTATGGGAGTTGGGACTAAGGTCTAAGGCCTAGTGGCTTGGGCACACTAGGAAGTTTGTCAAGGATCTAGGTATGGGCACTTGGGTCTCAACCTAATTTTGATCTACTTAGACTTGTGTACTAGTGACTTCGACACTAGAGCTATGTACCAGGGGGCAAGGCTATTGGGGACTCAGGCACGGGCAAGAGCATTGACGTCTAAAGCATGGTTGAATGAGAGCGCTATTATGAGCATTGGAGTTTGGGACTTAATCTCTATGGATTTGGGGCCTAGGTGTCAATAACTAAGGCAATGAAACCAAGCTCTTGAGCACAGCCACTAGGGGCCTGAGCACAAGCATTGCTGTCTTTGGCCTAGTCTTGAGGAAATTGGGCACAATCTTTGTGGACTCGAGTTCGTTTGTTGAGGAATTGGGCTTGACCTCAATAGATTTGGGTATGGGTGCCAATGACTTGAATGCAGGAATTGAGTACCTAGGTATGGTTGTTGGGACTTGGGCATAGGCATCGAGGTGTTGAGCATGCCCTTGGTTGACTAGGGTCCAAATATCACTAATATGAGTATAGAAGTAGGGTACTCTAGTTAGCATCGTTGGGGAATTTGATATGGGCAATTGGATCTTGGGCCAAGCCTTGAGGGACTTGAGTCTAACATTTATGGACTCATGCCTAACCACTGAGGAATCAGGCATGATCTCAATAGACTTTAGCTAGGGCACTAGTAACATTAGCTTAAGAGTCGAGTATTCAAGCATTACCATTGAAGACCTACGTACAAGCATCGATGTCTTAGGCTTGGTGGTTGAGGACTAGGTCATTAGAGTCAGCATTTTGGTGCCTAGACGCCAAGGTATTTGGTGTAAAGGTCGATATTCAGTTGTATTTTAGAAAATAACCTCATTTAGTCGTATTTTGGAAAATAAACTCTAATTTTCAAAAGTAGAAATCCTTTTGTCAAATTTAAAAATACATTGGTGGGGGAAGACTAGTTTAAAGATAACGCTAGAGGTGGACCAATAGTCCTCAATCAACACGGGTTTTGCCAAGCTCTTGTCTCATGATGTCAGGATTTTCATTTTCTTTGATTAATCCTACGAGAATTTTATGTGATAAAGAGTTACCACTAGCTCATTGGGGTTGGCTAGGAGCTTATGCAACCAAAGAAATAAGTATGGGGATGTGATTACTTTAGTTTGTTTGAATCAACGCCTTTTTGGTACCCAACTTGATTGACTTGTTTTCTAAGATGTCCACATAGCCTTTTTAATTAATTATGAACCATAAGGGATAAGTACACTAGAAGTGCCAAAAGTTATGCATGATGCTCATTTTAGTGTCATTTTTTTTTCGGATTACTTAAGTACCGTTTTTTTTTAATAATCACTTAAGTGCTAATTCTGATTTGGATTGCTAAAATCTGATGTGGCCATATATATATTTAATTTCTTCAGTTGATGTGGCTAGCCAGAATGCCTAATCAGCATATAGACCATAAGAGATGTTGTCCATAATGTTTGACCCAAAATATAAACCCTAAATTGCAAATTGAAAAAAATTCCCCATAACAACCCTAATTGATTTGTCCCCGAAATTGAAACCCTAGTTTGATTTGCCCCCAAAATCGAAACCCTAATTGGTGAAGCAAGGATAGAAGGAGTGAATGGTTGGGTTGAGGATAGAGAGGAAGCTATAGACGACGAAGGTGGGGATTAAGCAGTATGCAAAGGACTTGGTTTCCCTCGCAATGAAGAAGGGGAGCGTTAATGGCTTCATGTCAAACTTGGTAGGGAGATCATGTGGCTACACATCCTTTGCATAGGAGAGGATGGGTGGGCGATTGCCATGGCATCCCGGAATAAGGAAGAAAATTGCCTTTGCGAGTGACTAAGGAAGAACATGCATTTTTGTTTTTTTGGGAATAGAAATTTTATACAATTACCAAATACCTAAAGAAGAAGGAGGAGGAGGAGGAGGAGGAAAAAGGGAAAATGTAGTAAATTATTAACAAATTAAAAGAAATTCTAAGTCACAAAAGAATGTGAGGATTATACCAAACATATCTTTATTATGAGAATAGAAAATTTATGTAGTTATCAAACACTTGAAGAAGAAGAAAAAGAAGAGGAGGAGGAAGAGGGAAAAAGGGAAAATGTAATGAAATTATTAACAAATCAAAATAAATTTTTAGTCATAAAAGAATGTAAGTCTTACCAAATGCATTTCAATTCTAGAAGTAAATTTTTTTTTTTTATATATTTATCAAACTCTTTTGAATGCTTAGAAACTCGTTCATGGAACAAAAAAAAAAAAAAAACCATTTCTAAGTAAAAATTATTCTTGGGAATAAAATAGTTGCCAAATGCACCGCTAGTTTACTTATTGCGAACGTAAAGGTTTCTTCCATTAAATTGATCATGCCATGTTTTGAATGATTATGTATTGACACCTAAATTTGGTCATTTTATTAAGGGCTTTATCACATAAAAATTTAGGGACTGATTTTTAACCCCTCAATAAAAATTAATTTTCCTTAAATTGCATCACATATAGATATTAGGAACTTTAGCATTGCTAGTATCAATTTTTTTAAAATTATTATTAAAAGTTTAGTTAATTAAAATAAAAGTAAAATAAATAATTTTCATCTAGTTAATTAAAATAAAAGTAAAATAAATAATTTTCATTAAAATGCATCGCGTTTGTTTTCATTAAAATGCATCGCACCTAGACATTAAGAGCATTTACATTACTATAACTGATTATTAAAATTTTCAAAAAACTTTGCCCGGTCATTTTCTTTCTACTATTCTCTGTGTGTCTTTTCGCCTGGGCCAACCCCAGCTTCATTTCCTTTTCTCCAAGCCCAGCCCCCGTGCTGGTCTTCTTCCTCACGCCGGTCACGCCTCTGCAAAAAAGAAGAGTACAGGTCAAAGAGAGGAAAAGGATGGCGAGCGACAGAGGGCAGTGCGATCCGCGGGTCGGGGCCAGGCCGACCGACGAGCTGGTGATGGCAGAAGCCATGCGCGCTGGCCGGTGCCCTCAAAAGGGGGACGTTCTGGTTTTGGGGGCTTCTTGGGAGAATTTTGCTGGTTTTTGCTGAGAGGGAGGGAGAGAACCGAGAGTGAGCAGGGGGATGGATTGAGAGAAGGCAAGACCCAGGAGCCGAACTTCGTTCCTGGACCAGCGCTACTTGCCCATTCTTGACCACCGTCTTTGTCCACGGTTGAGCGGAGGTCGCTCTTTGAGAGACGGAGAGGAGGAGAGAGACGGCGAACGCAGAGTGAGAGGTCCAAGTGACTGAGAAGAGCAAGAGAGGGCATCTCAGCCGCGCGCAGACCCGTCCGACGACCTTCCCGGCGACGTCCTCAAGCTGAACAGGTAAGCTCGGGTCTCCTCGCGTCTTGTTTCTCGGGCGTGCCGGATCGGAGCTCGTGGACGTCCGGCTCACGCGTGCTCCGGCCCTCGTCGCCTTTACATTTTGTTTCCGATGTCTTGTTTGTCGTGTGTCGAAGATCCCGATATGGTCTGAGCTTCGGTTGAGCCATGAACACCTCGTTATAGTAGCAAGCCTCAAGTGTTTGACGTAATGCCTAAACTAGATCTGAAAATTTGCGTTGGGAGTGTACGTTCCTGAGCTTCGACCGATCGTTCGCTCGAGGTGTTGTTTCACCTATGGTCATCACGGCCCATTTCTTTGATCGAGCCGACGCGGGCAAATGTTGCATGGTTCCGGAACGGTGGGAGGGTATGTTGAGAGTGGAGAGTGGGCCTCGGTTTGGCCATTCGGGGCAGGGTCGGCCGACGAGTGGCGGTCGGGGTGGAAGATCGGCGTGAGGTTGGACGTCTGCCAACGGCGGCCCGAACTCCGGCGAAGGCTCGCCATGGTGGTGGCGCTGGTTCGTGTGCAGAAGATGCAGAAGGTGGCTTCGGGCGTGAGAACTCAAGAAAGAAGAAGGCGTAGCGAAGAGGACAAAATAAGAAAAAGACAAAAAGAAAAAAAAAGAAAAAATATTAAAAAATATAAAAAATGAAAAAAAAGAACAATTTATTTTTTTTAATCCGACTAGGCCGGATCCCGGTTTGGGTCGGGTCAATGGGCCGACTCGGGTAAATGGGTCCGAATCCTTTTCCCGAATATAACATTGATAATTAAAAAAATTAATTAATTAAAATTTGGAAAAATATTCAAAAACTTTCCGAAAATTCAAAATTTTCAGAAAACATAAAAAAAATTTCAAAAAATTTCCGCAAATTCAAAAATTTCAGAAAATATAACAAAATTTTTAAAAAATTAATTTTAAAAAATGTTAAAAATCAAGAGAAATTTAAAAATTTTCAGAAAGTTCCAAAAGTCAGAAAATGTTTAAAGATTAGTTATTAGAAAAATTATAAAAAATAAAAATATTCAAAAATATTTAAAATCCATAATTTTTTTGGAAATTCGAAAATTCATTTTTTCCAAAAAATCCGAAAAATTCTTTAAAATTTTTAAAATTAAAAATCTTCAAAATGTTAAAATTAATCTGTGAGTTATTTTCTCCTCAAAAGTGGAAGTCTTTCAATTTAAAATTATATTCAAGGTTGACCAAATATTTAAAGCTCTACCTTTGTGTTTCAATTGATTTTTAAAGACAAATGACCTTGAGCGTGCAATATTGATACGTTAATTTTGACTTCCCTCTAGTCTAGTAGGATTATCATTTATCTTTTTCTTAGTGTTAAGTTTTTGCTATCCCATGAAATCTATTTAATGCTTTTTTTGGTTGCTAATTGTACGCTGATGAATTGCGCACCCACATATTCGCCTTAGGTATAAAATTAATGTAGACTGTCTGACAAAAAAATCTTTCATAAGATGGATAAGATTGGGTACCGAAATAGTGTTAATTGGTTAATTAGTGTAACCAAGTTTCGACCCTAGATTCTCTCATTGCACACTCATATGCTTTATTTGGTTTCTAGCCAACCCAAATAGGCTAGTGGCGACTTCTTATTATAATATTATCATGAACACCCTAATGTCGCGTGGGATATGAGCTTGGGAGAGCCCGCATTTAAATTTTGGGCTGTAGGCCCGTCTTTTATATAATATCTCTAAACTTATTCCCTCCCTCGAGGGGTCAATCACGACATTATGGTCCTAATGTTTTAGTCTAACCATTCAGCTAAATTAAAAGCATGCAATTTAATAGATGGAGTAATGTAAACGCACATAAAACAATATTAAGGAAAAGTAGCGAAAAATAGAATATAAAAAGTAACTCGATACAATGCCAAACAAAGAATATTACAAAGCTTCGTTTGTATATCCAATACATGATCTATTGTGAGCTTATTCATTGATTTTGAATTCTATTTCTAAATTTAATTCTAAACTTTAAAAGAGATTTTCAAGGAGAGTCCGAACTTGAACTAAGCTGAGCACTACCATACTTTTTTTCTATAAACGTGATGTCTACGCTAAGCTAGTAAACCTATGTCTAAGTGATACTAATCTAATCATATCCTTAAAATTATTCAGCCAGGGTCTAAATCTATGATCTAGTCTAATGTAGGGTCTAAATCCTAGAACTAACTTTAATCTCAAAGGAAACCAATGAAGCTCATCAAGCTTTTCAATCCACCTGCACGGTTCGATTCATGAACCACAATCAATAAAAACATTAGAATGCTTACAAAACGAATTGACCACAAAGAGATAGGACAAATAAATGAATCGGCACTCAGCTCATCTCATGCTTCAAGCGAATCAAGCAAGGAAGCTCAAAGTTTATTAGTCAACTTGAGAAGTTGATTTATCTATTTTTACCCTAATCTATCTAGTTACTGATGAAATGCAATGCCCGTAATTTCTACATGCAACTAAGGCGTTGTGGACATTAATCGAGTCCCGCCATGATCGGGATCTTAAATCTAAAATTTTCTAAGTTTGACTGGTGACTGGTCAGGAAAATTCAGGTGGTCCATGTTCCCTTGATATGTAAACATTGTTCATTGACTGAAATGTTCTCCTTTAGAATGTTTTCTAAATTCTCATTTTGAGTCAAAACGAGGCCCAACTGACTTGAGTCCTTGATCGACAAAACCTGCTCCTCTAAATTTGCAGCAGGGCATCCCTTTATTTTCCCACATATTTATCGCCCTGTTCCATTGCATGATTCTCAGATTAACCAACATTTGTTCATCTTAATGATGTCAATGAACGGAAGATGGTGATGGGGAATAAAGTTACAGAATTCGAAATCAAAATTTATTCGCAGTCATATTTCATAGCCTATAACTTTATTCACAGTTTAGGACATATAGGGCACAATCATGTGATTCCACCAATCTTGATATTGAGTACAGCGTTGGGCGGTCAATCCTAGTGCCGCTCCATATTTCATAGCCTGTGCAAGAACTGACCGTCCGACCCGGAAGTGCCTTGGCCAGGTCAGAGACTAGCATGGATATTGTCATGTCGTCTGAGTTCAGGTTGAAAAACGCCAGAAATATTTCTCCTGCATTGATGTAAGAACAAAAATGAGACAAGAAAAAGGTCTAGAAAATGTTCATACTCGCTTAACTAGATCGTGTGGCAAAGCTATTAAAACCGCTGGTTAGGCCTTTGGTGCTTTGTTTACAACTGGATCATATTGCATTTTGTTCCGTCTTAAAAAGTGTGCAGATCCAATTATGCAAGTCCTTACGACTTAAACTAGGGGAAGAAGTGGGGTAAGAAATAGAGAGAGCGGCAATATATAAGAATCAAACCCGATCTTCCAGTTGCGATCCAGGACCGAGCTCCTGTCGCAACAGCATTAGCTGCACAAACAATGTGGGCGTAAATAAGACATACGAAACATTAGATTTCTGGCGTTTTGAGATCAGTAACCATTCTTTTTAACCTTTGACTTTCCTCATTTCAGCGCATAGTCCGGAATAGCTGCTTATCAGCGTCCCGTTACCGTGAAACTCCCACATCTGTCAAAGTTGAACGTACAGTATGTTATCTTCTGCATGAATCTCAACTGATAAATGGAGTCTAATTTGAAGACAATATAAAAGGGTGCACAATGGTGCAATAACCTCATCTACTTGATAATATCAACAGGTTCCAAAAATGCAACAAGTGTGGAGTTCCCAATTCTGTCCAAAATTTGTCTACTGTACTAATCTCCAATTAATAATTAAAAAATACCTGATTAGCATTCCGCATGCAGGGGGAAAACGAGGCTCTTGCAAACTCACTAGACGTGATTTTGCGTTTTGGAGATGCGTCTAAGCAGAACTTCATATTTTCAGAAGCTAATGAGTGGAGTGTTCCCTGATATTGGCTCCTATCCATTATCCCTTGGTCTCTGCTACACAGCACATACACATTCAAATACTTAAGTTATGAACAATTACGGGAGAGAGAACAGCAAATGAAAAAGATTAAAAGTAGGAGAGCATTTTTACGAATTGGATGAAGAATTTCTCTTGTACAGGCAAAAGGGTTCTCCATGTCTATTCTCCACATTCTCTTTCCAGCAGATCCTTTCAAGATCTTGGTCCAGCTCTTCGACCAGCCATCCATTTGCTTTTGGATCTTTGCAACTAGTCAGACCCAATACCCCTACCACTGACTCGTCCACACTTGTTGGATAGCTTCTAGACCGCCCATGTTTTCTACCTCTCGGACTTGATGACCAACTGACATGCGGGAACTGCAAAATAATCCGCATGAGTAGCCTAAAAGTGCTTCGAAATGTTTGTCTTATCAGATCTTAAGAGAGAGTACATACCTCCACATTGTTTGAGCTGTGGGAATTTATCTCTAGCAGAGTAGGATTGGTGATTAGACTGAAAGTTGTATCATCAATGTTCCTCAAGTCTCCACCAAACATGAGGGGGGACTTGGCAATCGACCACATTGTCATCTACATATAATCTATTAGCTTGAAATATGGTTTTCTGATTCCAAGCAAATAGTGAAGTCACAAAAAAATCCTCATTACCTGAGTTCTTTGCTCCTTCGGGTTAAGCCTACATTGCCTATGAGGGCCTTCATTTGAACCTAATTGTTGAGAGAGTTTTCACTTCAGCAATACATCACTACACCTACTTTTCCAGAGGTAAAGACAGGAAGTTTCACTTAAGCAAAATATTGGATACTGCAAAAGTTACATAAGGAAGGAGCCCTGACAGCCACTGTCTAGTGACATCTGCCCACGATCGTGAGGTATCAAACTATCTTTCTGCTGCATTCTAAAATGGCAGGCAACTTGACAATAGGGCACATGAAATCAGTTTGCATAAGCTACTGTGAGAATTCACTCTACACGTGCAACCCAGACAGAGTCCACTATGTTGACTCCCCAAAGGAGTAGTCAAGGCATAACCTTCAAGGGTAAAGCCTTACCATCACGGTGAAGCCTATCTGGCTCCTTGTGGACATTAAGTTTTACAACATCAAATGATTAGCATGTCAATTACTTTGTTCTAAAAGTCCAAAGCGATCTGCTAGAGCACTAGTGGGTGTAATCTCTCGGCTCCTCATGTAGCAGTAATCCGAACCATTTGCAAGAAATATTAATTTGATTGGGTGCTACGGCTGTTAAAGCAGCTTTATAACCACTTACTAGTCCAGCCAATCCCTTAGGGGAAGAATGAAGCAACAGACCTTCAAGTTTATCGGAGAATAAGACAAGCCCAATGTTATTACCTGGATCAGTGAGATATCCCAGTGGTAGCATATCAAGGTCAGGCCATGATGTCCCCAACAAGCCACTGGAGCCAATCATTTTAGCAGCAGCGAAATCCCTAATGAACAATAAAGTAATGAGACTATTAACAGGTAGTCCAGGTCCATGACATTTGCGTTCTACTGTGACATGTTAAATCACCTTGCAACATCAAAATGTGCTGCAATATCTGCCCAAATATCCCAATGATCCCCAGTAATTCTGTACATGTTGCTCAATACACTCACTCCCTTTGCCATGTCTGGTGTCGCACTAGTTCCAGGAGACAGAGAATACAGGATGGGACGATCTAGCTCCTTTAGAACCTGTGAGAGGCCACAGCAGATATTGGATCCACTTCAGTTTTCTTTTGTAGAAAGGGCTGTTGAGTGGGTGAATCAAAGGTTAAGAACCATCATATCGCACCTCTGAGATGTACGTGATCTCATTTATATTCAGATCATCGCCAAATACACAGTCGTTTTTAACTGCATCAAAATGATAAACAGCTAGTGTTAAGGATAGGGATTCATAATCAAGTTCATTTCCAGTCGTTTATCTAGTTATATCATTGTTAGAAACTAATTGAAGCAGTTTGAATTTAAGAGGTGACAGCGGCAGAAAAAATACACGGATATCATGGTCACTCACTGAAATCAACGCCCCACGATGCATATTGCTGATAAAGTGACCTCAAGAAAGCCTTTCCAGCTCCTAAGTCAGTGTTTACACTCATGAATCCATGTGGCATCCAAGCACAAGTCTTTTCCTTAAGAGCTATATCTTGTGCATGCCAAACCCGACCGGACTCTTCATATGCACGTCCCTAGTAGAGAAACAGAATGGAAGTAGAACAATAATTTCAGAGAAATTGAGGGTCACACTTGATGCTCTTCTTAAGGCTATGGCGGCAGATCAGTCATTTAGGCCATTCGATGAAAGTGAACATAAATACTTAAAAGAAACTCACTCAAATGAGGAATTTCAACACCAATGAGAAAATTTCAGGTCAATCTAGTCTAAAAGAAGGCTTTGTACAACTGGGAGAAAATGAAGCCTACAAGTAAAAGGAACGAACCGTGGTCATATCCAGGATTGGAGAGTTAACATTGACAGCTTGCGTGCTTATTCCTCTCATGACATGTATCCCGAACTTCAGACCCGCGCTATGGACTTTGTTTGCGACTTCAGTGAACCCTTTGCCACCACTAGACGAAGGCCATCGATCTGGGTCAGGGATCATTCTTCCCCATTCATCAATCACATCAAATCCCAGAGAATCGGCGCTAGCGCCTGGCACTTTTCTCCGGTACCAAAGGTAGTCGACAACTGCATACTGCATATTTTGGAGGGAAGAGACAAAGAAAAAGGATAAAAAAAAAAATAAAAAATGCTTTAGTTTCACTAAGAGTGCTCCGCTATTCTACATAAAAAGAAACAAAACATATCGGTGAATGTCACAGTAGCATGTATATAACCTCATATCCCTGGGCATATAGCTTCTGGGAAAGAATCTCGGCATTTTGCAGAAACTCTTCTTCGGAGATGATCCAGGAAAAGGAATTATAAGAATTCCAACCTCTTGGAGGGGTGCTAGCACGCTGTTCAGACGAGACACTGAAACTTTGAAAATTAGCCTTTTACTACTTGGTTCACCTAATTAGAACTCCCGAATACTTCACATGTTGCTAAAGACCCAATAAATTAACATCTTAAGGGTAAATACATTGCTTTACACATACGAAGATTCCAACCAACATTATTGTATAAGTTAGTATTTTTACACACAATGTTGTCAAAATACATCAAAGCATTAATTTTGCTGGAGATATCCAAGACCATCCTTGTTAGAGCCACCATTATTCAAGCAAAATATCAACTACAGAATAGAAAATACAGAAGTTGTCGCAGAATAATCTATATAAAGCAACTCACACCAAAAAGTCCAAGACCAACCCAAGTCATCATAAACCGACAGAGACATGAACGAATCAGTTTCCGAAAGTCACTTGGATTGTTTCTCCAAAACTTTCATGAAGAACTCACGACAAACCCGTCTGTCATATCTCCACCATTGGAGAATATAAGTCACCAACAAGAGCCATCAGAGCTTATTGGTTAGGTCGGTACTTTGCAGTACCAGACGAAAAACGCAACGATTCTCATCACCACATATTCAGAACTGCCTTTCTTTTAGTCGAGCATTAAGAAAAACGACATATTCTAATTCGATTTCGCGGTGAACAAGCACATAAGTAAGGCGAATGTGACTCGAGCTTCACCTGAGAACAAGGAGGAAGAAGAAGAAGGAAGAGAGGGGGATGGAGAGGGAGAGCTTCATCGCCGAGAGTGCTGATTGAGTTTGAAGTAGTGACCACGCAAACACTTATACTTGGTTTTGATACGAGCATAGAATATTTTTACTTTCCTTTGAGGAAGGAAATTCACTAATTATCTCAATTAATAGACTCAAATATATTGTAGGCTAATTTGAGATTGAGTCATATGGAAACTCGAATGTGACTTTACTAATTAGATTTATAATTTTTTGAGTTAGCATATGGAAGCTTTTTTAAGAACATATTTTCTTTGCAATCCGATATTGTTTATTAACTATGTAATCCTCTACGTAATTGTTCTTTCTAATTTCAGTCAGTCTTTCCTTCTTTTGGCGATATTCATTTGGTAATATGAATCGTGTATCTTGCTGAATAATGAACATGGCAAAGAAAAGTTACTACCTTGAATCTTTCTTACTGAGTTTTTATTTTTTTCCCTTCAAGAAAGAATAAAATCCATAGTTGCGAAAAATATCAGTTTAAGAATGTCCTGTATGTTTTCTTTAAATTTAAGATAATTTAACCACAATTATCTGGTGTTTTGATTTCACTAGATCAATGAAAGATCACTTTCCATAGTAAATTTGTCAATTAAAGATCAAGTAAAAAGTTACATTATGTAAAATGAAGGGCCAATATTTTATAGGGAAAATAATTTAATCAGTCCTAAGTTTGATCTATGGATGTCAATTCAATCCTAACATTTTCAATTTTTCTAATTTAATCTTAAACTTTTGCAAAATTCTGATGTAGTCATTCTAGCTAATTTTTGTTGAAAATTGCTAACATGGTAGTTTGACATGTAGGATTATCGGTGATAATTGAACCATCATGTTAGTGATTTTCGATGAAAATTGACTATGACTATATTAGAATTTTGCATAAAGGTTTAAGATTAAATTAGCAAAAACGAAAAGTTTCAGGCCATATGTTGTACCAGCTGAAATGGATTAAGCATTTTGTCAGCTCTTGATCTCACATGGAGACAAGCGGTTTCTCGACATGAAAAGAGACAGACGGGTGGTTGTTAAAACGTGCATGGTTGGGAGGCTGTTGTTCGGCCAGATTCGATTGGACTGGAGAGAGGAGACCCCTGAGGCCATAGATCATGTCGACCCACTTCTCGTTAGGTGTCTAAATTAAGCATTTTTAGCTCTTTTGTATAACTACATCCTCCTCTAGTTCACTTGAGTTGTGCAATTAGATTCCCATGTAATCTATCACGATCGATTCTATCAAGTTTACTCGCTTGGCATGACAGCAAATCGTTAAATATTGCTGATCGGGATAGTAGGTCGTCCCTACTTTACCGATGAGAATGCCGTCAAATGGCAAAGAGGCGAGCGGTGCGCCTCCTAACCCTCTCCACTTTTTTCTTTCATAACCTTTTTTGGGCTCAGAAATGAGTGACAATTTTCAGCGTATGAAGAATATTATATCATCGATCATCCAAAATGGTAGTTGTAAACAACAAAAAGGTTCAACTAAAAGATCAAGCGAGCTAAAGAACTCAATTGCACGAACAAATTCAAGAACCCGATTCTGTATTCGAGGTGTGTTCGGGAATTAAAAGCATACCAAAAATGCTATTTAATATGTCTTTTTGTTTTTTTTTTTTACCCAGAAACCTTGAAAGCCGTAACGCTGGCGGGTAGAACCTGGAGGCAACATGGGGAAATCACCACTCCATGCCACCGGGTAAGTCACCAAGTAACTCCACTAGCCCCCTTGCGTTGCAAGGCTTCGAACCTCTCCATTCTCTCGCAAAGGATCACTGAAGTTGTGACATCCCAGATTTTCAGTCATGTTTTCTATTGAATAAATCGGGCATTTCATTGATGTGTCTATAGGGTTGTTCTCAGAATTGATCATTCTAGAGATAACTAGACTATATGGGGAAACCATTAAGAATTTTAAAGTAAATAGACTTGAGAATTCGACTAAGAATCGGCTACTCGACCGTGTTCATCTTTAGAGGTCATTATGGCATAGATATAAATCGATCTGAGATCAGAGATAGGTCGGTTCGACTGAGATGTGTGGCTAATTGTGGGTGACACCACTAAATTGGAAAATTCTCGTCGATCAACACTAGATTGATTTTCTTATTGTTTTGGTACCCTGTGTCCGTATTTGAATTATCGAGATTTTCACGATAATCGAGAGTTGTTATTGAGTCAAGTGGGTTCGTTGTGGCTTGAAGAAAATCGACCATGGTCATTTGCACTAAAAATCTCCGAAAGTTACCTGGTAGCATAGGTTACGCTAAACACGCGTCGAATGGAAATTAACCGTGAATTCGAGTCCGATTTCATAAATTGAAGATTCTATCATGTCACAATAAATTCTAGGAACGTCGACTCACTTTCAAAAGATTTTTCAGAGATTTTGAGATTTTACGGAAAATCGTTCGAACGTCTCGGAAAATTAATGGAAATTCGGATTGGCCGAATTGAAGAGATTTTTGACTGTCAAGCCAAGCTATTTGACGATGGGGACTTGCAGAAATGTTATAGGCTTTTTCTTCAACGAAATTGGACTCCAGATTGGGGAATTTGGTGAGGAAATTAAGGTCCAAATTAGTGAAATTCGGAGCAATGGAAGAGAGCTGCATTTTGGCTTCAATTTGGATTATTGGTGGGATTAAATGTTGAGAAAGTATTAGGGGACATGAAGATAATCTTGGGGGCTGGTGGGGACCAAATTAATGATGAAATGAGATATTTATTTTGACTTTTGGCTTCAAGCTTCCCATGCACGTTACTGCCGGTCCATATCTTCGTCGAGCGATCTCTGCTTCAGCAAAAAAAAAGAAAAAAAAGAAAAGAAAAAAAAAGACGGGCCTCTTCTTCTCTTCTTCGAGATGAACCGCACGCTCAATTCCCCACCGCATCCGCCGCTTCGTCACCCATCGAAGACTCCACCGAAGCCTCCAAATTGAAGCCCAACGTGGACCTCACTCCGCTGATACCTATCCACGTTGAAGACTCCACCGAAGCCAGCTCACGTCTGCCCTCTCCACCACGTTTATTTTCCTCCCAAGCCATGCGAACTTCACCCCACGTCCGGAGAAGAAGACTCCATGCATCCTTAATGGTTGGATTTCGGCCCAATTTCAGCCCATCTTGGGCCCGCGAAGCAGGTCCAAGCCCGCGACCAGTAGCTTTGCAGAAGCTCAAGACCGAAGCTCAGCCTTGATGAGTCGTGTTGTGCCGATTCTAGGCCCGGTTTGAGTGTCCGTTGATGCCGTCGAAAATTCGGAATTCGGCCGCTGTCACGCCGTCGTCGCGGTGTCCCGGTCCCCATTTTTAATCAAGTGAGTAATCTCACTAATCCTTGCTTAGTATACTAATTATGTTTAAGGATTGATTAGATTTAATTAAGTGCAATTAGGTGGTTATATTAGAATGTATTAGTGATTATTAGTTAATTGCATTGCATATTAGTTAGGTGGTTAGTGTACTTAGCTAGAGAACTACCTATACTATTTATTGAATGCATATCGGGATTTTTCCTGACTCTTATCGGGTTTCAATTAGACATTACGGGTCTAAATTGGATTTTTAGTATTTATTTATTAATTTTCGAAATTAATTATTTAATTATTTATTTTTCGGAAATTAGGCCATGATAGCTGATGACCAAAATTTCGTGTTGATTGTCATGGTGTAGTCCGTTTATTTATTTGAGCTCTACGTTGTGCTGAATTGAATTAATTGTGCAATTTGAGAAATTATTCCTAAATTGATTGAAATTGAATGATTGATCGGTAGATAGCCAAGTATGGTTATTTAGCATTTATAATGCATTGATGAGTTGTAAATTGGAAGGAATTGGGAGATTGAACTAAGAATACTCTTGGCTGGGACCGATCGGATACAAGGTATAGATATATGTGGTTCGATGATAAGAAAATTACTAGTGAAAACGGTGCTTTAAAGAACGCACAAGTGCTGCTTATTACCTGCATTAGTATAGACATACGTGGTTTGGTGATAAGGAAATCACTGGTGAAACGGCACTTTAAAGAACGCACGAGTGCTGTCTACTACATGCATCATTATGGACATATGTGGTTCGGTGATTAAAAATATCAATGGTGAAAACGGTGCCTTATAGAATGCACGAGTGCTGTCTAGTACATATGTCACCTTGGCGAAAACGACGCTCGAGAGCATTACTGTAGCTCTGGGATTGAGATTGCAAATGGGAGGTTTTATATTGAGAAGTGATTTGACCTGAAAATGGTTTGAATGACATGTAATCGACTAGGTCGATTGATTAATGATTGATCCGTTGTCGTGAAATGACTGATTAAGTGGAAGTGACTTTGAATAGTCTGATTGGCATATAATCGACTAGGTCGATTGATTGAGATATCGATCTGTGATGTGATTGCTAGGGTATTTATTGAATTGTGCTAATATGCAGGTGGAATCTGAGGCCAAAGTAAGTCTTCTAACCCGTGTATGTATAGGCAGCCCGGTTAGCGTATTGGTTTCGTAATCGAGTCTTAGTGGGATAGAACTTGTTGAGACGTAGTCTCATCCCAATTGTGGGACAACATTTCAGGCCCGTAGATGAGCCTGTGAAGAAGGAACCAGAAGAGGACAATGAATCGGTAAAAGATGAAGAGCTTGAAGGATATGAGCTTAGTGAAGAAGAGTCAGAAGAGAATCAGGATGATTCTGAGTACGACCCGGATAAGGACTGAGATCCCATCCTCTTTTGTGAATCCTGTCTAAATGTGAATAGTGTGAGACCAGAAAGTTATGAATAGTTTTGTGAAGTACTTTGAGTTATGCTCTGTATAAAAGTATGGTTGTGAATTTCAATATGAAAATTTTGGTCTTGCTTTTTCTATCCCATCGTTTTATTGTCTGGGGATTTATAACTGCTTCCGCATGTGCTATTAAAAATGAAAGGGTCGACGATACGTAGTTATGAGATATCGCATTATAAAATCGACCAAATAGAAAGATGTGTGCGTGCCCGAGGATCGGGGCGTGACAGAAGCCTACTCAGCGGAGCCACCACGGCTAGTGGTTATTTAATATGTCTTGCTACTCAGTAAGATGGGAAAATCATAAGACATGTGAAAAAGAAAGAAGCCGCTTCACCTTTTTTTGGGTCGATAAGCTGCTTCACGTTGACCAGGTCATCAAGGGAAAATATATTTCATATTTCTTTTTTGTGTGTTAATACTACAAAAAATCTCAAACTAGTATATATATGATAAATTAACTCAAAACTAATTTATTAACCATCAATACCCGAAACTGGTATATTTGTAACAAATTTGTTCTCAAAATTTTTTTTGATGACAAAAAAACTCAAATTGGTACATTTGTAATAAATTTACTCTCTGTTATTTTTTTTTTATTAAATTTGATTAATATAATAAAAAATCATAAACTAGTATACGTGTGACAAACAAAGTGTAAAAAAAAAAACTACTACTATAGGGGGAGGTGGAAGGTTCGAATCCCCACATTTTTAGGAGGGGTTGGGGTGGAGACGATTTAGTTTTAGGAGTGGGTTTCGATTCCCATGCATTGCAAGGATGTTGGGTAAAAGTCTGAGAGTGAGAGTTAAAGTAGGAATAAAGTATGACCGACAAAAAAAAAAAAATAAAATTACTACATGTCATCTAAATTAATAAAATTTAATGAAAATTTATGAAGGGTAAATTTCCCAGTATGGAATTTTTGTGATATTAGCCTTGCTCTTTTCATACTAGGCCAATACATTACATGCGTCAAATCTAAGGGTTTACCTCGTGCTGGCAATGAAGTTTCAACGTTGAACTAAAGGCTGCTATGCTAGTCCTAGGGTGTTGATCAAGACGTAAAATATAAAACAAGTGGCTCTGGAATTTGATCTCAAGACGTCGGATTCTAAATAATCTTTTCGAATTGTATTTACACTTTCCGAAACTATAAAAATTGATGCCCGTTATAGCAGCAAGACCACTTACTACTGTTCGTATAACCGATCCTTGGGCGCAAGACGGAGCAACACACCTTTGAGCTTATTGGAAAGCAAGACAAAGCCCAAAGCCAATCATTTTCAGCAGCAGAGAAGTCCCCGATGAACAATAAATTATCAGAACATATATAGGTGATCTATGTCCATGACTTTTGAGCTCGATTGTCCCATGTTAATCACCTCGCAACGTCAAAATGTGCCGCAACATCTGTCCATGAATCCTGATATTCCCGATTAATTCTGTACATGTTGGTCAATCTACTCACAGCCTTTTGCCGTCTCTGCAGTCACGCTAGTTTGAGGATGGGACGGTCAAGCCCCCTAAGAACCTGCGCAAGGCCCATCAATCTGGGTCGGATGCCATTCTTCCCCATTCGTCAAACGCATCGAATCTTAGAGAATCAACATAAGGGCCCGACACTTTTCTTTGGTACTGAAGGCTTTATTTGATTTGGGCTTAAGGCCCATCCGCCAAAGTTGGGCCTAGAAAGCCCGGCCCACGGGAATAAGGCCCGTGGAAAGAGGGAGGTATAAAAGGGAGGAGAGAGAGAGAAAAACAACCGTTGGTAAAATTGTACGTACGCTGTTTTTTCTCTCAACGCTCTCTCCCTCTCTCCCGTTTTCTCTAAAAGCGAAACAGTGAAGCAATTGAAGGAGTTTGCCTCCTCGGATCGAACAAGGCTCGATTTCTCTTCCTCTAACGGCGTCGGTGTCTAATCTGTGGCAATCAAGGTACGCTCGAATCCGTGGTGTGCTTTACGATCGGTGATACGTGTCGTTTTCTTGGGCTTCGCTTCCGCATTGATTTAGGGGTTCGATTTAGTGTCGAATCCTGGTTTTCGGGGATCAGTCATTCCCAACATTGGTATCGAGCCCGCTTTCACGTTTTCCCGATCAATTTGATATGTTTTAATTGAGTTTTTCGCGAAGAAACTTTCGGCCGTACGGAACCGGGCGAAAATCCCGACACCCGAGACTTCTTAGGCCATTTTCATGAGTTTTAGAATATCAAAAACAAATTCTGAAAGCACTGGGAGAAAGGCGACGTCGAGACGAGTCTGGAGATGTCTCGAGCGCGGCCGGCAACGCCGCACGCGCCCACACGCGCGGCCGGAAGGCGCTGCGCGTGGGCGCGACGCGCCCGGAAGCGCTCGATCGCGGGCGCGGCGTCACACGCGCCGGTCGGCGACTCGGCGCGCGTGCGTGCCGCCGGCGGCGAACCGGCACGCGCCGGTCCACAGAGCCGGCAGCGTGCGGCGTCATCATGACGTCACCCAACGGTCGAACCGCCGGGATGACGTCATCGATGACGTCGCCGATGACGTCGGTTGGCCGGGCGGCGACCCGACCCCGCGAACCGACCCGACCCGACCGGGCCGACGATGGCACGCGCGTGGGAAAAAGTGCCGCCGACGTCGCATGACGTCATCCGCGCACGCGCGCGGCACGTGCGGCCGGCCCGCCCGAACGGTCCGACCGGTCCGTCGGCCGCCTGGGTCCGACCGTCCGTCGGTCTGACGACCGACGACCGTTGACCGGCGACGACCGTTGACTGGCGACGACCGTTGACCGTTGACTTGACCGTTGACCGACCGTTGACCGTTGACCGTTGACTTTTACCGTTGACCAAAAAAAAAGAAAAAAAAGAATGTGTTTCTTTTTTCAATTAAGTCTATGTGGATTATATGTAATCCCTTATTTGTTCTGCATTTTTTGCAGGAACAATGCCTCCCCCCGAGGATGCGCACACCTATTCGCGCAGTGGACCGGTGAACAAAAGGAAAGGTCATGCTAAGTTGATAGGCGAGGCGACCGATCATCGATGGGAGAGTGGTGACTTAATTGATCACGTCCTTGAAGTCAACGGGAAAATTCAACATGTCATATGGAATGGTCGTCCTATGTCACGATCGAGATGGTGCGATTTTTCATAAATACTCTTCCACCGAATGGCAAGATGTGTTGAATCGCATATGGGATGTCAACGGAAATTTGCTTCCTATAAGAAAATTGTGAAGGATTTTGTAAATGAATATTATTGTATTGTTTCAAGGGAAAAGATCAAGAAATTGAACAAAAGAGGATCTTTCCCAGTTCGTGTGCTGACTTGGTGTTAGTTGTATTTGCTGATATATGTTAAGTGTGATTTGTGGACATATTATGTAATGATTACTACCTAATTGTGTTAATTGAAAGCATTATTGTTTTTATTAGATGTTCTATTATATATTGTTTTCTCGTTATTTTGGTTTTTGTGGGTAATTAGTGTGGGTAGTTTTAGAAGTTTTTGTAGCTTCATAGAATTGATTTTGCATAAGACAATTATATTGATGATAGTTTTAAGTTAGGATTTTGGAGGATGATTGGAAACATAGTGACCTTTTGATTCTGAAACCTTACTTGAAATTATTCATTAATGTGATGGGTCTATGTAAATAGGGATGCATAAATGATAGGCATTAATAATTCGTGCATATTTGTCGATTTGTTCGGATCAATGGCTTGACCACAAAGAGCATAGTTGCCGAGCTGAACAAAGGTGAAAAGCTCAATGGAGACAACTATGAAATTTGGCAAATGAAAATCCAAGTATGTCTTTGGAAGAGCAAGAAGCACTTGAGGCTCTTGTCATGACCATGGTAGAACCCGAAGAGGGAACTACCGCACAAAGACAAAAGAAACAAAGAAGCTTTTTTGCGTGGAAAAGAATGAACTCTCTAGCTCGCATCACGTTGCTGAGCAGCATGGAAAATGACGTCATGCGAGAGTTTCGGCGTTTTGACAATGCTAAGGAAATGTGGGAAGCATTGGCAGCTAGATTTGGTCATATTTCGGTGACTAGATTGAGGCAGCTCACTATCAGGTTTGACTCTTATAAGAAGCCTCATGGTCGAGACCATGAAGCAACATCTTAGAAAGATGTCAAACATGATAACCGAGCGAGAGATGCTGGCCATGTCCTCACGAGATGAGCAGCAAGTGCAAGCGGTGATTCGTTCCTTGCCTCGAGTTGGGAGCATATGAAGGTGCACCTGACTCATAATGAAAATATCAAAACCCTTGAGGATGCAATGCGTCATCTTGAGCTGGAAGAGGACCGCTTGTTGGCGGCTAAGCCGGATGCTGAACTTTATTATGCTGGTTCTAGCTCAAATGGAGCTTCGAGCTCCAAACGCAAGCGCCCTAACTGGTTTGATAAGGGGAAAGGCAAGGAAGAAGCGGGTCCTTCAGGGAAGAAACCCAAATTTAACCAACATGGAAGAGGGAAGCGTCCCCGCATGAAAAAGCTTGCAAGGGTGAAATGCTACAACTGTGACAAGAAGGGTCACTATGCTCGCGACTGTCGTGAGCCAAAGAAGGTATGCATCCCTTGTACTTTTCAGAACTTTACTTATGTGTCGAGTTCTGTGTTCCTAACTCGAGTCTAATCCTTTGTGGTGTGGATTCGGGAGCGACAGACCATGTAGCGAAGGATAGAGGATCCTTCGTGGAATTCGACAGTACCAACGGAACTAAGTGGATCTATGTGGGAAACAACTCCGAGCTGAAGTGAAAGGAATTGGCACATGCCAACTGAATATGCGTGGTGGACGCACCTTGTTTCTTCATGATGTATTGTATGCTCGGAGATTCGTCGAAATTTAGTGTCTGTATTAATGTTGGTTAAATTAGGTTTTAATATGAACTTACGTAGTAGAGGTGTGAATTTGTTTTTGGAGACAAATTACTATGGTTGTGGCTATTTTCTGGATGGTTTTATTGTATTAGATATTGATTATGTTAATGCTAATGTTTGTTATTCCCTTATCACATCTTCTAATACCTATGATAATGATGTGAATGTGTGGCATGCTAGACTTGGTCACATTGGCCAACAACGTATGAATAGACTAGCCAAAGAGGGCTTGTTGGGTAACATTGAAAAAGTCGATTTACCCATATGTAAGCATTGCCTAGAAGGAAAAACAACACGGAAACCATTTGGGAAAGGGAAAAGAGCTGAATTTCCTTTGCATTTAATCCATTCTGATGTCTGTGGTCCAATGAATGTGAGAGGAAGGCATGGGGCTGTTTATTTCATCACCTTTATTGATGACTATACTCGATTCGGATATGTCTATTTGATTTCTCATAAGTCTGAAGCAATAAGTTGTTTCAAAAGGTTTATGAACCTGGTAGAAAATCAATTAGACAAGAAAATAAAAACATTGAGATCCGATCGAGGTCGAGAATATTTATCCGATGAGTTCAGAAAATTATGTGATGAAAAAGGAATAGAAAGACAGTTGTCTATTCCGTATACTCCTCAACAAAATGGTGTTGCAGAGAGAAGAAACAGAACCCTACTGGAAATGGTTAGGTCTATGATGGCGCATGCTAACTTACCTATCACCTTTTGGAGTGATGCATTGTTAACTGCTGCCTATATACTTAACCGGGTGCCTTCCAAATCAGTTACTTCCACTCCATATGAGTTATGGACAGGTAGAAAACCGGACTTAAGTTTTCTTAAGCCATGGGGTTGTGCTGCCTACACACATGAGTCCTCTCACAAATTTGGGAAATTAGGTCCCAGAGGAAAGAAGAGTATTTTCATAAGATACTCAGAACACTCAAAAGGGTATGTGTTCATAGGTGAGCAAGAAAGTGGAAGTATAACTGAGTTTGAATCACGAGATGTCACATTCTTAGAGGATGAATTTCCTAAGAAGGGCGAAATAGGGGAAGATTGTTCTCTATTTGAGACCTTGGATCAGGATAATGACCTTAGTGGACTTCGTCCAAGTGGGAGTAATATGAGAAGTGATGAATTGAATTCAACTCATTCTCAATTGCAACCACTTGATGAGACGACATCATTACCTAATCCAAGTGGGAGCATAATGGGAAATGATGTGCAAAGTGTACAATCTCCCATTAGGCGAACAAGTCGCCAAAGTATTCCCCGTCGACGTTTTGGCATTGAAGGGGAAACTTTATGGTTGCTCCACAAGATGAGGATGAGCCAAGAAATATTAATGAGGCTCGAATTGCCCTAGTAAGGAAAAATGGATCAATGCAATGGAAGAGGAAATGGAGTCAATGAAATCAAACCAAGTCGGGAACTGGTTGATCGCCAAAAGGACCTTGAGAGCTATTGGGAACAAATGGGTTCTCAAAATAAAGCGAAAGGCTGATGGCTCGATTGAAAGGCATAAGGCTCGCCTTGTGGCGAAGGGGTATAATCAACAGGAAGGAATTGATTATGAAGATACATTTTCTCCTGTAGTGAGATTTACCTCGATTCGCATTATTCGGCAATAGTGGCTAGTCGGATCTTGAGTTACATCAAATGGATGTAAAGACTGCTTTCCTCAATGGACAATTAGAGGAAGAAATATATATGGAACAACCTGTTGGTTTCATAGTGAAAGGCCAAGAAGAAAAAGTATGTCGACTTTTGAGGTCGATATATGGTCTTAAGCGATCATCAAGACAATGGTATATACGCTTTCATAATGCCATAATGGCATATGATTTTACGATGATTGATGAGGATCATTGTGTATATATCAAAAGATCCAAGGATCAATTTGTGATCATATCATTATATGTTGATGATATACTAATTCTTGGAAGCAATATGGAGTTTGTTAAGACTGTCAAAAGTTGGTTGTCTTCCAACTTTGAGATGAAGGATATGGGTGAGGCTGCATACATTCTTGGAGTTAAGATTTCAAGAGATCGTTTGAAGAGATCGTTGTCTCTTTCGCAAGAAACTTATATAAACAAGGTTCTAGAACGGTTTCGTATGCAAGATTGTAAACCCATAGACACTCCTATTGCAAAAGGTGAAGGATTGAGCCATAGCCTGTGTCCAAGGACTCCACAAGAGAAGGAACAAATGAAACATGTTCCTTATGCAAGTGCTGTTGGGAGCTTGATGTACGCTATGATGTGTACAAGACCCGACATATGTTTTGCAGTTGGAATGGTGAGTAGATACCAATCCAATCCAGATCCAGCACATTGGAAAGCTGTCAAAAGAATACTGAGGTATCTGAAGGGAACTGATGATTACAAGTTGAATTACCAAGGAAAGGATCTGCGACTTGAAGGCTATTCGAGATGCTGATTGGGGAGGAGATTTAGATGAAAGGAAATCTACCTCGGGATTTGCTTTCTTGCGAGCAATGGCGCAATATCATGGAGTAGTAAGAAGCAAACCTGCATAGCCTTATCCACGATGGAAGCCGAGTTCGTGGCATTATCAGCGCAGATACAAGAAGCAGTTTGGCTTAAGAGATTCTTGGATCATTTAGGTGTTATTGAGAAAGCTGCAAATCCATTGTTGGTTAACTGTGATAGCCAAGCAGCTATAGCGTACACCAAAGATCCAAAGTATCATGGCAAGACCAAACATATAGATACCAAGTATAACTTTGTAAAAGATATGATTGCACGAAAGGATGTGAACTTACAGTACATATCTACGCATAGAATGGTAGCAGATCCTATGACAAAGCCAATACCTAGAGATGTGTTTTGTGGTCATGTAAAATCTCTAGGATTGCGTAGAGTCTGATGTACTGAATTGTAATTTCCCTGAGTTGTTCACATTTATGAAATTTTGTTTTTCATTGATTAATGCCTATGAATCTTTGTATGATCTTTATGCATCTTAATGCTTAGTGCATTATTTTAAGTTAAGAAGTATGTCGGACAGATATAAGATTAGCCCACTCACACGGGTAATCGCCTCTATTTACTTGTGTGATAAATAGAGATGAGACTGTTTTTAAGCTTATTATCTAGGTGATAATCGAGAGCTCAAGCTTAAAACACGCATGTCGCCTTAACTAAGTGTTAAGATGAGGACATAATACTTACTATGTCCGAAAGTAAAATAACCCACATATTTTACTTTATCTGTCTAAAATGCCAGATGTGAGTTCTGATGAATTTTGTGATTGAGTAGATACGTGAACTCAAGTTAGACATTAGGTATGTCTGAACTATCATCTGTACGGTATTGAAAAGTGTAGACATACGCTCCATGGGAAAGGAGTTAATACCGTAATACGTATTTCATACTACGTATGCATAAGACGACCAATAGGAGTGGCAAAAAGTTTGATCTCAACTTTTATGACGTGTGAGACTCTTGAGGAAAAGAGTTCCTCAATTTTTTAGTCCCCTCAGGACTCTTACTTATTCTCAAGATTTCTATTTAGTGTTTGCTATCTTAGGGTGTTGCCAATGGTCATGTGATGATTCGATCTAATGGGGCATTTCTAGAAAAGCAAGCTGGACTGAAATTGAGAGTTTGAAGGAAAGAGGAAGATCGATTTTGGAGAATCACATTATAGTTTTGTATTCACTGGTCGACCAATTATAACTGTCTTTGTGATAATTATAATTGTGAATACAATATATATCATTGTTTAAAAGAGATCGAGAGAGATATAAATGTGATCGATCGATCTAGGGTACTGCATACTAAATCTACTCGGAGTATGACGCCCATTAATAAGCTGCTATATATTCCTAACAGATGTATAGCAACGAGCTCTCAAAGTATGCTGGTCGCACGGATTATTCACCGGTATGAATGTTGAAGAGAGGTAAAGAGAATATTGTTCGGCCCACCATGTTAAGAGAGAGTCTATGATGGATTATTCTCTGATGGGCCTGAGTAGGGCCTGTCCGCCCATGTTGGTTTTGGACCACCATGTGCGAGTGGGAGATGAAGGCTTTATTTGATTTGGGCTTAAGGCCCATCCGCCAAAGTTGGGCCTAGAAAGCCCGGCCCACGGGAATAAGGCCCGTGGAAAGAGGGAGGTATAAAAGGGAGGAGAGAGAGAGAAAAACAACCGTTGGTAAAATTGTACGTACGCTGTTTTTTCTCTCAACGCTCTCTCCCTCTCTCCCGTTTTCTCCAAAAGCGAAACAGTGAAGCAATTGAAGGAGTTTGCCTCCTCGGATCGAACAAGGCTCGATTTCTCTTCCTCTAACGGCGTCGGTGTCTAATCTGTGGCAATCAAGGTACGCTCGAATCCGTGGTGTGCTTTACGATCGGTGATACGTGTCGTTTTCTTGGGCTTCGCTTCCGCATTGATTTAGGGGTTCGATTTAGTGTCGAATCCGGGTTTTCGGGGATCAGTCATTCCCAACAGGTACCAAATTAGTCGATGACCACATACTGCATGTTTGGAGGGAAGATGCAAAATTATCAGGCCATTCTTGCACCAGAAAGATTCAAGCGGCAGAGAGGGTATCCAGTTTCATCATACTTGTCAAACTTAAGTACCTTGAACTTTGTCTGTATCTCAATATGCGGGAACATCCCCTTGGATACTTGAGTTAGCTATCTTGTTGTCTTCATCAATCCCTGTGTAAGATTTATGAAACTATTGCCAACTATTCTCAAAACTTAAACTGTTGTATCCCATATGCTATTGCTCTGATATCATGTGAGATATTGTGGGAACTACTGCTAACTGTTTTAAATTTTTTATTTATTAGATGAAAATCTGGTTTAATATTTAAATATACTATCACCTTGCATGGCCTTAATCCTGTCTTCTATCTTAGCCCGTCTCCTTTTTTCAGTCTCCCACTTTTTTCTCTTCCTTTAACTTTCTCCTAGCAACCTCATTCAGCATCAGATTCACTGCAACTTGAGCTTTTGAATTGGTGGATCAACTTCAGTCGCCTGGACATTCTGGGCACTTCGATCGGCACTGGATTAGGGAGCGGAGGCATTTGTTTTTGTAGCTGCCACCAGCCGTGTCATGACTGCTTTTTATAGATTGAACGGATTGCCCAAGCGCCAAAAACCTTTCTACTGATTTATCATGTCTAATTTTGATTTTGGACAGAATACAAATTAGGAAAGATTTATTTCAAAACCATGATAAATTAAACATTGTTATTAAATGGATTTGCAAAGAGAATGGGAAGTCTTTTTAGAAAACCAGTACCTGCAAAGTTACATGGAAATGGAACCCATAGTGTGGTGCCTCAAAAGGGTCGCAAATATATTGAAAGTCTTCTTTTCTACAAAATCGGACAAGACAATCAATTGGCTCATTTTGAATGGTTGGAGTTTGGGCACACTCCGCGGTGATGTGAGTCATGATGTTATATATAACTAGGCTTGATTCGAAGCCTAGAGGTTGAAAGGTTGCAGACTTATCACATTCACCAAGTTAGGAGCGTTGACCAAGTGAAGCTAAGCGGATGAGTTTTTCACCAACAACGGTGCGTCAAACCACGGCCGTCGTGAAACCATTTGATCGTTTTTCTAGTCCAAGGAATTTAATAGGTGCCATCCAACATTGGTAGTGAGTGCATATCACTATGATAGAGACGAACAATCCAATGTCAAAGGAGGTTAAATTAAGGTAGGCTATTGCAAATAATAGCTAGTAACTTTGAAGATATTGATAAAATACAATAATAAATGTTGGTAGATTATTAAAGGAGTTGGTAATCTCGAAAGTATAAATGAATGTTGGTACTTTTAACAAGATAAAAATGTTGTAAGCGTCCATAATCGGCTGGTGGCTTGATATGATGAATGTTGGCGCTTTACTCAAATTAAGGTTGGAAATTACAAGTAAAAGTTAATAGCTTGGAAGGCATCACAAAGCCAAAAGAATAAATGTTGGTAAATCATTAAAGCAGTTCGCAATTTTGTTGTTACTTTTCAAAACTTAACAAGATAAAAAGTTGATAAGTGGTTATATTTAGTTGGTATATTAATGTGAGGAATGTTGTCAGGACAATCAAACTAAGGTTGATAATTTTGAATAAATTTAGTAACTTCTACAGCATTAATAAGCCATCAAAATAGATTGTAAATTTCTAAAGCAATTGGTAGTCTTTGAAGTACAAAGAAATATGGGTAAAAATTTGTTAAGTGACTAACTTAGTCGCTAATCATTTCTTTGGTACTTTCAAAATTAAGGTTGGTAATTTCTTATAAAAGTGAGCACTTCTAAGCCGTTGGTTAGTTAAAGTGGTGAGGCATGAAAATAAATATCCGTAGGTTTTTAAAGTGGTTAGTTGCCTTTGAATCAAAAGAAATGTTGGTGCATTTTAAAAGCAAGCAAGATATAAAGTTGGGAAGTGACTAAAATGTTGGCATCTTAATTCGACGAATCATGGTACATCAATCATATTAAGATTGGTGAATTTGAATGAAAGTGAGTAACTTCAAATACTGTGATAGGCCACAAAAATAAATGTTGGTACATTATTAAAGTAGTTGATACTCTTGAAAGTATGAAAAGATGTCAATCACTTCTGTTGAAAAAACTTTTACCGAGTTTTGGAGTTGACAAAACTTTTTGTTTCCATCATCTATGATTCTGAAGATTTTTTGAAAACCTTTTCTAGAAGCATATCTCACTCTGATGAGCCTAGAACGAGCGACTTTCTAGAATGAAGAAGAGTCCAGCATAAGACTTAATGAGTTTGTGATGCAGATCTAGATTGAACTTATTTGGAAGTTATTATACAACGTCTAGTTTCCTGGTAAATGATTTTACTTTCCATTTATATGAATACTGATTGAATCAATCAATACTTGATGAAATCAATTTAGAAGATAAGTTCCTTTTTGAGACAATCAGAATCAAGTGGAAATTCTATTCCTATCTTCAATGGCCACAAGATCCCTTTGAAAGATTCGGTCCAATGGTTTAATTGGAAGAAATTCCTCCGGAGAATGTCAATGGCTTGTACGGCGTAAAGGAGTTTTTAAAGGAAGTCATTCGTCTGTGAGCATTACAAAGTGTGATCAAGAGAGAAAACACAAAAAGAGTGTTTTAGTGAGTTAGAGAGAGATCTATCACTGAGTGTTTATATTCATAAGTTATAATTTTCTGTTGATCCTATAGTGAAATCCAACTAGTAAGCAGTTAGTGCAGGAGAATGGATGTAGGGTTGATCTAAGTCAAATCACTATAAAGTTCATTTGCAATTTTTCTTCCCTTAACTCTATTTATTTCAAGTATGTTGCTTACTTGCTGTTTAGAATTCTGGTGTCTCTCAAAACTATTTTTGTTCCTCTTTTAGACTTAACTGGAAATTTAATTTTATTTTGCAACAATTTGGTAGAATTTCTTTAAACACCTATTCACCCATCTCTAGGTGTTAGATCTAGTTACATCAACTTCTTTTACCACTAGGGATTTGTAAAGGCATTCCCATGCTTTCGTTAGCTTAGAAATTGATGGTTGTGGATTTGATTCCTATTCTGAGGAACTCAAATTAAGTGGAGGCTTTGATAGTGAATTATTGTACTAGTTCGATTCCAAGTAGCCCACCAATTACTACCATGCCCTTAGGTTATGAATAAACATAAGTACTTTAAGCAAGTAAGATGAAAAGTTGGCAAGTGACTTAGATTAGTTGGTATTTTAATGTGATGGTGCATCAATCAAATCAAGTTGGTTATATTGAATAAAAGTTAATAACTTCAAAATATTGGTACGTTATGAAAAATAAATGCTAGTAACGTAAAGTATGGGGTAATCTTGGAAGTATAAAGAAATGAACACAATTTTCAAGTTGGTAAGTGACTAAAATTAGTTTGTTAATATGACAAATATCGGTACACGAGCTAAATTAAAGTGGCAATTTCAAATAAATTTTTCTAACTTCCATGGAGTTAGTTATAAAAATAAATATTGATAGATTAGTAAAAGAGTTGGTAATATTTGAAGTATGATAAAATATTTGTACTTGTCAAACCTTGTTGGTAAGTTACAAACACATGACCAGTTAAGTAGGTTATCAATTTTTTTTTTCTCTAGCGACATTTAACATACACCAACCATATCATCAATTTACCCACTTGTAACTGTGAAATTCTTCACTCCTGATATCATAAAACTTGAATTGTGATAAGAGACTCCCATGCGTAAGGATCCGTGGCAAGTGAACAAACAATCATAATTGGAATAGTCAAAAAGGAAGAGACTCAATTCATCATTCTTGTAAAAGAAAGCTTATATCAAGCATTGACAATTTTACATCTTACCAATACGGAGAACAGCAATGTCTCAATCCAGACTAGATTCGAATTGTCCTCTCTTTTTTCACCTTTTGTATTTTGAATGAAAGGATTTGCTACTCTTGTCATTCCTATTATTCATAGGACTTTTATTCCATAAATGGGCGACACAAGTAAATAAAATTTTCTCCTTTTCCTGGAAAAGCATGTAATTGAACTTGAGTGTCATATTTTTCAATTTTTTTTTGTTAGAATTCTATTATTCTGGAATGCACCTTTTATGCTTAGTTTTATTTTTGCGATACCTTGTATGGTTATTTCCTTATATTGGCCATTACCTTTTATGGTTAATTGGCACAACACACTAAACTCACCTTATACAGTTTGCATGCTCTTTTTAGTCTCTCCATGGATAATGATCGAGTCAACCCGTTAACGTAATAAAACATAGCATGCTTGGAGAAAATTGAATTTAAGCAATTCATTTAAACTGATTTGCCCAAAATATAAAGAAATATCCAATTCTGCTCACTATATTGGGCTTGTCATTAAATGGATATAATAGTATGCAACCTATTTATTTTTTTGTTACATTAAGGACCATCAGGATTTTGTAGATTTTGTTGATATGTTTGACCGGATCTAACCCCATTTGGACGTAATACGTAACAAACAGGTGGCTTCCATATTTTAGTTAGCAATTGGAGATAAGAACCAACGTATTAATAGGAAATTAAATTAAATTGCTTACTCATTAGCATTGGTCCGCATAGATAACTTTCTTTTCTCGGATTAATAGCAATTTTGTCCGAACAAAGAAGGAAAATAAAATCTTAACCACAAAGTGAATCCAGAAAGCTGTTGAATAGCAAGACTACCCCTCATAGAGGCAAGCCGGCACTATAAAATCTCGCCTTCTGCTAGTACTTTGGCGACACCCAACTCTTTCACTCACTATCTAGTGTCAATGCTCTAAAGATTACTCTGGCCCAAAGCATCAGACCAAGTTCTTCATACATACAGGTTTGCTACCTTGCCCTCTTGTTCTTCTTGGTTAATTTTGATGTGCTCATGAAGTTGTGTGTGAGGGATGATGAAAAAACAAATATCTATTCACATGATGTGAAACAATTAGTCAATCTTTCACGATATACTCGTACAACGAAAGTACTTTGAACATGCAACAATTTCATTTCTTTCATTTGTCCAGCAAACTTTTACTGTGATTGTTGAGTCCAAGAAAGATTATACATGTTCTTGCTGATGTCCTGCTCCTCGACTGACGCCGTATTGTCTTGCAGAGTCTGATTGAAAATGGCTCAACTGGTGCTCCTGTAGGCAAAGGCACGATGACTAATGACAAGTGCTTCCTGCTGACGGTCATTATTGCAACATACTTTGGGCCTCATCTCCAAGGGGAAAGGCCAGCCCACAAGTCGGCGATGCAGAGAATACGCGAGAGGTTGCCACAGTATATTCCCGATCAGCTGGCTGGCTCCGCGATGGTGGTGGTACAAATGGTGCACGCACACTATTGTATACTCAGGAAGGCCAGTCAATCTGTCATGGTGGCCCTGCCTTTGTTACTCAAGTTCTTCTGCGACATGCTTCCAGCCAGAATGCTTGGTCCTGGTTGAGCCAGAATGCTTGGTCCTGGTTGCAACAACCTGGAGTTCATCAACTTCATTCCAACCAACCTGCACACTTGTTTGCATGTCGAAGAGCGATTTATGGGAATAGATAACATCATCTTCATGGATAACCCGACCACCTCTTACCTCTGGAAAGAGGTTGTTGCGAGGTTTAAGACTGTGACTGGGCCGCAGGATTTCGTTCTGGAGAAGGATGCTGCAAAGCTACCTAATTATGTCACCGATGAGGTGTTCTATGAAGTGATAGCACGAGAGGGGCGTTCAGAGGGACAACCTCATTTTTCCGTGCCCTGTCGTGGTTCTCATGGAAGAAAATGCAACATCAGCGTGGCGTTTTCTCCGCTCAATACGACAGGTGCCGCTGCCACCTGTAGTGCTGGAGTTGGAGTGGTTTGGAATGCAGAAGTGAAGCTTGCAGGATCCATCACAGGGCGTGTGACCCTTGCAGAGTTTGAAGACTATTACCTGTTTAACGTTTCACCTCCAGGGGTCAGAATAGATCAAAGTAAGTCTCCGATGGCCTAAAAAACATCAATATTTGTAGGTGAAGAAGCTCATTACTAAATTTTGAGTATTCTCCATTTGGTTGATTCTGATTAACATGGTGATGTATATATAGTGGAAGCTGCAGCCTTTAGCTGTGAATTCAACATGGATGGCGAGGTCTTGATCGAAGGAGAGATTGCGACAGGTGGGAACACGGTTGAAAGCAGAACAGGAAACCCTTGTCCACCTGGACACTTCTCTCTCCGTTTTCAGCTGCCCGGTTCTGTCTATCCCAGACGTGCCAACTGCAACTTTCGCTCAGATGGGATTTTCGAAGGAATTGTTAAGAAGCAGATCAAAAATTGATGACTTGCAGGCAGCTCCGGTTTGTTTTGAAAGAATGTAGGAAGTTACCGTAACTTGATTAGACACAGATCGTGTCCTATGTTTGCTCCTCTGTACCTTTTCCACTGCAAATATAATACAAACAAAGAATGGAATACAATTGCAAATAATTATGTTTACTGAATTTTCCATAATGAACTACATTTGACTCTAAATTCTACTTTGATTATAGTATTGAAAGAACTTATTCAACTTTTATCTTAGTATATGCTCAAGGCAAACAGAACAATCCAATATTATTGATGAAAAATGATGTGGGTATCTTTCAAGTGTCAAGCTATGTGCCATTGTTCACTTGGGGTGTCAGATGGGTGGGTTAAGTCTTGTTGAAAATAATTTGACCCACATTCACCCATTTTCATGCAATATATTTTTAATGACCCAAACTTAATTTGATTCTGAGCTAACCCATACCCGACATAACCCATATTACTAAAACACATCCATGCTTAAACTTAACTATAAAAATAAATACCAACTCATATAACTCACTTTAAGCTCTTCCGCTGTATTTGATAGTTGAGATAACATTTATTATATTTTGCATTTGATGCTTATTTAAGATAGGAGAAAGTCGGATATAAGGGGAATATAAATCGAATAAAATTATCTCATGGAAGAGGTGGGTTTAAGGTCCATAATAATAAAGTTATTTGTCTCAAATAACAAAATTTTTTATATTAATAAATTTGAAATATTATTATGAATTTCAATATAAGAAATTCAAAATAACAAAATATAACAATTTATTTATTTTAATTTAAGTAAACCACAAGGATAAATGTTGGGAAATTATTAAAGGAGTCAGTGGTTTTGTTTTACTTTTCCAAACTTGACAAGATTGAAAGTTGACAAGTGGATTAAAATTAGGTGGTATATTAATGTGAGGAATGCCGGTACGAAAGTCAAATTAAGGTTGATAATTTTGGGTAAAGTTAGTAACTTTCATGGCATTAATAAGCCATAGAAATAAATGAAGGTAGATTTTTAAACTAATTGGTAGTCTTTGAAGCACAATGATATATAGGTTAAAACATTGTTGAGTGACTAAATTAGTTGTTGATGGATGTGGTACTTTTTAAATTAAGGTTGGTAATTTCTTATAAAAGTAAGCACTTGGCGTTGGTAAGGCACATGAATAAATATTTGTAGATAATTAAGGTGGCTAGTTATCTTTGAAGCATACAGAAATGTCAGTAAATTTCAAAGCAAGTGAGATAAAAAGTTGGTATGTGACTAAAATTAGTTAGCATCTTAATACGACAAATCATGGTAAATCAATCAGACTAAAGTTGGTAATTTCTAATGAAAGTGAGTAAGTTCAAAGATGTTGATAAGCCATGAAAATAAATGTTGGTTCGTTATTAAAGTAGTTGATAACCTTAGAAGTATGAAGAAATGTTGTCGCTTCTTTTACTATTAGGGATTTGATCCCGTGGTAAAGGCATTTCCGTGCTTTCGGCCAAGAAATTAATGGTTGTGGATTTAATTCCTATTATGGGGAACTCAAATTAAGTGGGAGCTATGGTAGTGAATTATTTTACTAGTTCATTATCAGGTAGTCCGATAATTACTACCGTGCATTTGGGTTATAACAAAATCATAATTACTTTGCATAAGCAAGTAAGGTGAAAAATTAGCAAGTAACTAACATTCGTTGGTATTTTAATGCAATGAATGCTATTGCATAAATCAAATCAAAGTTGCTTATTTTGAAAAAAAGTTAGTAACTTCAAAGATATTGGTATGTTATAAAAATAAATGCTAGTACATAAAGTATATGGTAATGTTGGAAGTATAAAGAAATGTACATAATCTTCAAAATCCAACGAGATAAAAAGTTGATAAGTGATTAAGATTAGCTCGTCTTAACATGACGAATATTGATATTCACTTCTAACATCCATGGTGTTGGCAAGTCACAAAAATATACATTGATAGATTTGTAAGATATTTGGTAATTTTTGAAGTATGAGAAAATATTTGTAGTTGTCAAAACTTGTTGGTAAGTTACAAACATAGGACCAGCTAAATAAGTTATCAAGACATTTTTTTGGTCTATTGTGACATTTAACTTTCACCAACCATATTACCAATTTACCCACATGTAACTTGTACAGATTTTTATCCATGAAACGCCAAAAATGCCTATATGGGTCTGATCTCAAACTATGATATTCCTTACTCCCGATATCATAAGACATGATTTGAGACAAGAGACTCCCATGAGTATGGATTCGAGGTAAGTGAACAAGCAATCATAAGTGGGAGAGCAATAAAAGGAAGAGGCTGGTTTCATCCTTGTAACAGAAAGCGTATGTCAACCATTCACAATTTTTACATTCTTGTCATTCCTATTATTCACATGACTCTTATCCTATAAATGGGCAACACAAGTAACCAAATTTTCTCCTTTTCCTGGAAAAACATGTTATTAAACTTGAATGTCATTTCGATCAAAAAAAAAACTTGAGTGTTATATTTGTCATTTTCATTTGTCAGAATTCTATCGTTCTAAAAAATTCCTCTTTTATGCTTGGTTTTATTTTTGATATACCTTGTATAGACCTTGTATAGTTATTTACTTACATTGGCCGTTACCTTTTATGGTTAATTGGCACAACAAATTTGCACCCTGACCTTACCTGATACAGTTTGACAATGATCAAGTCAACCCCGTTAACGTAATAAAACAAAGCACGTTTGGAAGAATCGAATGTAAGCAATTCATTTAAATTGATTTACCTAGAATAGAAACAAATATCTGATTATGCTCAATAGAATGGGCTTATCATTAAATGGATTTATTACTATGAAACCTGTTTATTTTGGTTTATGAAATTAAGGACTTTCTGGATTTTGTAGATTTTGTTGATATGATTGACCGAATCTAACCTCATTTGGACCTAATATGTAATACTAATAACAAACAGGTGGCTTCCATGTTTTAGTCAGCAATGGGACATTCTGGGCACTTCGATCGGCGCTGGATTAGGAGTGGACGCATTTGTTTTCGTAGCTGCCACCAGCTGTGTCATGACTGCTTTTATAGATTGAATGGATTGCCCAAGCGCCAAAAACCTTTCTACTGATTTATCATGTCTAATTTTGGTTTTGGACAGAAAACAAATTAGGAAAGATTTATTTCAAAACCATGATGATTTAAACATTGTTATTAGATTGTTTACAAATCTTTACACAACTTGAATTGGGATATAAATGGATATGCAAAGAGAATGGGAAGTCTTTTTAGAAAACCGGTACCTGTAAAATTACATGGAAATGGAACACGTAGTGTGGTGCCTCAAAAGGGTCGCAAATATATTGAAAGTCTTCTTTTCTACAAAATCGGACAAGACAATCAATTGGCTCATTTTGAATGGTTGGAGTTTGGGCACACTCCGCGGTGATGTGAGTCATGATGTTATATATAACTAGGCTTGATTCGAAGCCTAGAGGTTGAAAGGTTGCAGACTTATCATATTCACCTAGTTAGGATCGTTGAATAAGTGAAGCTAAGCGGATGAGTTTTTCACCAACAACGGTAGGTCAAACCACGGCCGTCGTGAAACCATTTGATCGTTTTTCTAGTCCAAGGAATTTAATAGGTGCCATCCAACATTGGTAGTGAGTGCATATCACTATGATAGAGACGAACAATCCAATGTCAAAGGAGGTTAAATTAAGGTCGGCTATTGCAAATAATAGCTAGTAACTTTGAAGATATTGATAAAATACAATAATAAATGTTGGTAGATTATTAAAGTAGTTGGTAATCTCGAAAGTATAAATGGATGTTGGTACTTTTAACAATATAAAAATGTTGTAAGCGTCTATAATCTACTGGTGGCTTGATATGATGAATGTCGGCGCTTGATTGAAATTAAGGTTGGAAATTTCAAGTAAAAGTTCATAACTTGAAAGGCATCACTAAGCCACAAGAATAAATGTTGGTAAATCATTAAAGCAGTTCGTAATTTTGTCGTTACTTTTCAAAACCTAACAAGATAAAAAGTTGATAAGTGGTTATAGTTAGTTAGTATATTAATGTGAGGAATGTCGTCAGGACAATGAAACTAAGGTTGATAATTTTGAATAAATTTAGTAACTTCCGCAGCATTAATAAGCCATCAAAATAGATTGTAAATTTCTAAAGCAATTGGTAGTCTTTGAAGTACAAAGAAATATGGGTAAAAAATTGCTAAGTGACTAACTTAGTCGCTAATCATTTTTTTGGTACTTTCAAAATTAAGGTTGGTAATTTCTTATAAAAGTGAGCACTTCTAAGCCGTTGGTTAGTTAAAGTGGTGAGGCATGAAAATAAATATCCGTAGGTTTTTAAAGTGGTTAGTTGCCTTTGAATCAAAAGAAATGTTGGTGCATTTTAAAAGCAAGCAAGATATAAAGTTGGGAAGTGACTAAAGTGTTGGCATCTTAATTCGATGAATCATGGTACACCAATCATATTAAGATTGGTAAATTTGAATGAAAGTGAGTAACTTCAAATACTGTGATAGGCCACAAAAATAAATGTTGGTACATTATTAAAGTAGTTGATACTCTTGAAAGTATGAAAAGATATTAGTCACTTCTATTGAAATTTTTTTTACTAAGTTTTGTAGTTGACAAAGCTTTTTGTTTCCCTCATCTATGATTTTGAAGATTTTTTGAAAACCTTTTCTAGAAGCATATCTCACTCTGATGAGCCTAGAATGAGATACTGTCTAGAATGAAGAAGAGTCCAGCATAAGACTTAATGAGTTTGTGATGCAGATCTAGATTGAACTTATTTGGAAGTTATTATACAACGTCTAGTTTCCTGGTAAATGACTTTACTTTCCATTTATATGAAGACTGATTGAATCAATCACAACTTGATGAAATCAATTTAGAAGATAAGTTCCTTTATGAGATAATCAGAATCAAGTAGAAATTCTATTCCTATTTTCAATGGCCACATGATCCCTTTGAAATATTCGATCCAATGGTTTAATTGGAGGAAATTCATCCGGAGAATGTCAATGGCTAGTATGGCGTGAAGGAGTTTTTAAAGGAAGTCATTCGGTTAAGAAGAAGGGGGAATGTGAATTCAAAATTCCAAAGTTTAAAGCTACTCTTATTTATTTGTCTTCGTTTGTGAGCATTACAAGTGTGATCAAGAGAGAAAACACAAAAATAGTGTTGTAGTGAGTTAGAGAGAGATCTATCACTGAGTGTTTATATTCATAAGTTATAATTTTCTGTTGATCCTATAGTGAAATCAAACCAGTAGGCAGTTAGTGCAGGGGAGTAGATGTAGGGCTGATCTAAGCCAAATCACTATAAAATTCATTTGCAATTTTTCTTCCCTTAACTCTGTTTATTTTAAGTATGTTGCTTACTTGTTGTTTAGAAATCTAGTGTCTCTCGAAACTGTTTCTGTTCCTCTTTTAAACTTAACAAGACATTTAATTTTATTCTACAACAGTTTGGTAAAATTTCTTTAAACACCTATTCACCCATTTCTAGGTGTTAGATCTAGCTACATCAACTTCTTTTACCACTAGGGATTTGTAAAGGCATTTCCATGCTTTCGTTAGCTTAGAAATTGATGGTTGTTGATTTGATTCCTGTTATGAGGAACTTAAATTAAGTGGGGGCTTTGGCAGTGAATTATTGTACTAATTTTTTTTTTTTTTTTTTTTGGTGAAATGTAAGAAATATATGGATAACTTTGGACAAACAAGAAACAGCGTCAACTTACACTCTGACCGCGCAGCAGGAAGAGTGGAAGGGAGTTGAAGGGAAAAACAAAAGAAAGAAAAAACGCCCACAACCTGGGCCGAGGCAAATCCAAACCTAGCAAACCTCTACTACATGCTTAAAAGCGGGACGAGAGAACTAGGACGGTACAAAGACAAGCACCAATAATAACAAGCAAAGCTATCGAGAAAAGACCGAGGGGTCGAAGCCCCAATTCCTTTGAAGTCTTCTATTTCTTGGGGTAGGAGGCACATTCTTGAATGAGAGAACTTTTTCCTTGACAACTTTGATCAAATGATTTTGAGAGCCGACTCGGAAACGGTTTCTCCCCGAAAGATGATACAATTTCTCTTCTTCCAAATTAGATAACACAGAGCTCCAAAAGAGAACCTCGCAATTTGGTGGGAGAAATACTTACCCAATAAAAACTTTAGAGCCCAAGTGGAGGTCTCGGTCCACGGTTTGATTCTCCAAGGTAGGTTGCACCTAGAAGCCTAGAAATAAGCGAGGGTAGCAGGGGTTTGATAGTGAAAGAAAATGTGATCAATAGAGTCCGGCTGAGTTGAGCAAAAGGCACAAATCGAGTAGTCAATCCTACCGTAAGAAAGTAGGAGTGATTGAGTCGGTAGGCGTTTCTTGGCAATAAGCCATAACAGAAATTGATAACGCGGCGCCAATGCATTATCCCAAACCAGAGTCGCCCAAGGACCTCGATCTTTTTTAACTCTAATTAAATTCCAGGCCGAAGCAATTGAAAAAAGGCCCGAAGAATTACCGCACCAAAGGAACCGGTCACGAACATTATAAAGCGCTAGCAAGGAGAAGCCTCAACTTTCCAGGCGGGATTTAAAGGTCGGGGCAGAAGTGTACAATTCAGAGACAACTGCCTTCTTAGATAAACTTGAGTCCTCCATTACAGTGGAAGAAACAATTGCGTCCAAAGGACCACACGGAAGCCAGTTATCATGCCATAGAGATGTCTGCATTCCGTAGCCAATTTTCCAGCGAAACGACTGGTGAAAATAGGGCATAAGCTGCAAGATTTTTTTTCCAAGCCCATGAGCATAAGGTTGGTTGAGGAGAAATCCAGAAATTCACTCTCTTTAAGAAATTTGAGTGAATCCAACGACACCAGAGTGACTCCTTATCAGTAAATAGGAACCAAATGTATTTGAGCAAGGAAGCTCTATTGCAATCTTTAAGGTTTCTAATAGCCAAGCCGCCCTAAGATTTTGGCACGCAAATATCTAACCACAAGATTGTGGCCCCGCCTTTTCCCAGGGTAGAACCTTTCCAAAGAAATTGTTTCAAGATGCGCTCAATATTCAGAAAAACAGCAGCAAGTAAAGAAAAGAAATTGGCCCAAAATGCCTGAATGGAATGGAGAACGAACCTTATAAGTTGGAGTCTCCCCGCAAAAGAGAGAAACCGATGAGCCCAAGATTGGACTCTTGCTATAATACAGTTGAACAACTCAGTGCAGTCGATCTTGGTCAATCTAGAAGAGATGATAGGAACCCCTAGATATCAAATATGGAGTTTGCCTTCTTGAAAACCAAATGCAGATAGAATATTCCTCTAAAGGGAAGAGGAGCCCCTCGATAGGAAAACATCACTTTTGTTTCTGTTCGGTACAAGATTGCTCCAAGAGGAGAACGTGTCAAGACTCCTTTTAAGCACTGCCGCCGACTTCCAATCCGCACGGCAAAACAGGAAGACGTCGTCAGCGAAAAAGAGGTGGGAGAGTCTCGTAGATTTACATCTCTAGAAAAACTTGAAATCTTTGATGAAGGTCCTCAGATTGATGATGCCCAAAAAAACTTCCATCACAAGGGTAAATAGATAAGGAGACATTGAATCTCCTTGCCGGATGCCTCTACCACTAGCAAAGAAGCCATGAAGCTCCCCATTGATAGAGATAGAGAACATAGGCGTGCGAACGCAAACCATGACTAGTTTAATAAACCACTTAGGAAATCAGAAGGCTAGAAAGGTTAACTCCAAGAAATCCCAATCCACGATATCATAAGTTTTGCGGAAGTTAACTTTAACGGCACATTTCGGAAGATAAGGATCAAGGTGAAAACTTGCAAATAGCTCCCGTGCCAATAAAATGTTGTCTCTAATCCTCCTACCTCTAACAAAGGCGTTCTGAGCAGGATTAATAATATTGTTTAGAACAATAGCAATCCGATTTGCCAAGATTTTTGTAATGACCTTATAAATAGTATTGTAGCACGCAATAGGTCTGAAATTAGTAACCTCGCAAGCATTATGTACCTTAGGTATTAACGCTAGAATTGTAGCATTAACTTCTTTCAGGAGACGACCCGAGGAAAAAAAGTCCTTCACAGCCTGAATCACCAAAGGTCCAACAATTCTCTAATTGTTTTTACGAAATTCAGCAGTGAAGCCGTCAGGGCCCGGAGCTTTACCTCTTGGAAGAGAAAAAAGGGTGTCTTTAATCTTAGAGTCCGAGACAGGTGCAACAATGGAGCAAACTTGGGCATCCAAGAGTGGGCTGCAAATAACTTGTTGCAAGTCTTCCAAGGACGGCTTGACAAGGGTAGCATGGGGGGATAATAGATCCAAGAAAAAAGAGACAAAAACTTGCGACACCCAAGTTGGATTGGAAATAAGAGAGCCGGAGGAGTCATTAACAGAGAGGATTCGATTGGTGAGGTGTCTTGCCTTCACAGAATTGTGGAAAAACTTTGTGTTGCAATCTCCCTCCTTAAGCCATTTAACTCTTGATTTCTGGCGATAAAAGGATTCTTCTTGACCACGAAGGCCTATGAAATACACCACTGGCATCTTTCAAGTTCTGCAAGATCAACATTATTAAGGTCAAATTGGAGACCAACTTGAGTAGACTGAAGAGCTTCTCTAGCTTAGTAGTTCTAATATAGATGCCCGAGAAAGCTTATTGGTTAAGCGATTTGAGGTGAGCCTTTAGAAATTTCAATTTAGAGACAAGCCTGAACATGGGACAGCCAATCATTGGAGAGTTCCATGCTTGCTAGAAAATAGTTAGAAAGTTTGGATGCTCAGTCCAGAAGTTGAAGAATTTAAAAGGCTTCTTCTTGGACGGCGGATTAATAACCCTAACAAACATCGGAGAGTGATCAGATATTCCGGGGTTCAAAAAAGCCGCTTCCGAGAAGGAGAAGTCGATGTTCCATTTAGTGTTAACTAAGACCCTGTCAATCTTCCTTTGCTTCCTGGAGGAACCAGCCGAAGTTGACCAAGTATACTGGAGACCAACATGCCTTAGGTCCACTAATTCTGTTTGGTCAAGACAAAGCCGGAAATCATCAAAACATGGCAACCATGTATTAGAACCACCAAAACGGTCCGAAGGGTTCTTTATAGCGTTGAAATCGCCCGCCACGAGCCAAAAAATATCATTGCAATGGACGAGATCCTCCCACAGAGACCTGCGTTTGACAAAAGTGTGCTCTCCATACACCGTCAAAATGCAGCAGGAGGTATTGACCGCATTAAGCTTGAAGCGGCCATGAATAGCCTGAGCATTAGTAGAGATAAGATCAAAATTTGCAAAATCCGGGTTTCACCCGAGCCAAATTCTACCACGCGAGGCACAATCATAGTTGGCAACCCACTTCCATCCTCTCAGCAAGGTAAAAGATATGGAATCAAAAAGAGATTAAGGAACTTTAGTCTCAAAAAGCCCCACTAGGCACAACTTGTTTGAAGAAACAAACTTTCTAATTTCCGCACGTCTAATGGGATTTAACATGCCTCTAATATTCCATAAGCCAAAAAACATTAGGAGGGGGAACAGGGACTTACCTCCTCTTGGAGGCCTTGCGACTAGTAGAAGTCGCCTTAGGAACAGCCGAAGGGGGCGGTGCAGGAGGGTTCAGTGGAAGTAACAAAAGTTGGTCCTGAACGCTCATAACCGCCTTAGGAGAACTCGGGCCTTTTGAGGACAGGGGTCTATCTGAGAGCAGATCATCATCACTCGGAGCAACCAAACTACTCACACTACAAATCTCATTTGCATCCGAATTATGGTGAGAGCCAATAGGGGACGAGAGACCCGACTTCTGCTGGAATCGCCCTTGATTAGCTTTGATAGTAACCTGAGAGAAGCTTTTTGGAGGCTTGGAGCTCACCACAGTAGTTAGGTTTGACGGTAGAGGGGACTTCAGTTTCAAGAATTACCCCCCTTCACTGGGCGGGGTAAGACGGAAGGAAGCTTCATCCTTGGCTGGAGACTGCTTTTCCTTCTTATTCTTGACCTTCTTCCAACCCAAATCAGCAAGAATAGGATCAGCAGAGTCCTGAGGCAAAGTCGCTGGGGCTGGAATCTTGTCTTCACTCGAATCAGACGATCCAACAAGAAGGATGCTGGTAGGATCAGGGACTACAAGCAACGGCATCTGTGGTGTAGCCGAAGGTAAAACAGGGGCCAAAGAGGTCTCAACCACCACTTGCTGAGCAAGGGTAGTATCCAGCGGAGAGGGAAGAACCGTATCTGCAGTAGGAGCAAGACGAACTTCAGATGTAGAGACCAAAATTTGTGCTTCTGAGGCACGAGCAGAAGGTTTTTCAGCAGATGGAGGGCACTTGTGACAAAAAATTCCGCAACTCGAGTAGGTGACTAGCCTCCATTCATATTCAACTCCAACCTCAATGGTTTCTCCTTCATGTTCTAGCTCAATCGAGTCACACGAAGGTTGATCAACAGTTATTTCAACCCATGCAAACGACATTGCCTTCAATTGTTCAGTTCGATGATCCACATATAATGGTTTCCCCAAAGCACTAGCCACTTTACCAATAGATTGTGCTGACCAGAAAGAGTAGGGCAGCTTCGTTAGCTTCACCCATATCGGCACTAAAAGCTGAGCGGCTTTCCTGAGCTCCAAACCAAGGGTCCACTACTACGGAGCTAGAGGAATTCTAGCAATGGTTATAGGGTCGCATTCAAGAAGTTTCCGCCTAAAGTCCCTGTTTGGGATATGGAGAAGGAAGGATCCTTGTCCATTGGACATGATCTCGAATAGGTTTGGTCCCCAAGCTTTTTTTAGAGCCTCCTTAACAACTTTAAATGGGAGGCGTCACCCAAGAAAGTAACCCAATAAGCAGTCATGTAGCTTAGGATCTGCCACTTGTAAATCTTGCTCTGTCATAACTATGACCAGTTTGTTGTTCTCGAAAGTCGGAGGTGTATATTCCAGCTCGTACCCTTTAGCCACGATCTTTGCAATTGCAACCCAAGTGCAAGGGTTCTCCTTACTAGCCTCTCTTCTCAGCTGAGGACGTTTTGAGTGCGACCTACCCCTACTACGAGTTCTAGCAGCAGCCGGAGCTCGAGGGGGTTGCGCATCGCCATTACCGGACGCAACATATGGATTCGAGGTCCCAAGATTTTGGTCATTCACCGGAGCACCAGCCAATAACGAAAGCTTAGCAGCAGGAGGAGACGAACTTCAAGCAGAGGTCTCCCCATCCTCCGCGAGGACTTGATTCAACCTTGAGTCCATCAATCCTAGCATAATGAAACAAACTAGAGCAGCTCGATAAACCCTACTCGCAATTCGCCATAAATGATTCGGGAAGGGGACTTACCAGGCGCCGAGAGAGGGGGCAGTCGCACCGGCTGGGATGGAATGCCGAACCAACCGGAGGAGTCCGTTGAAGGAGAACAATGAAGTTGGTTGAAAACAGGGGAAACTCCGAACAACCAAGCTCCGCCTTCCCCGAACACTAGGGACGTCGTCTGATGAAGCAGCAAACGGGAAGAGCAAAACACAATACCCAGAGAAGCCGAGAACCGAACTAGCGACCAGCCGAGACTCCCCCAGCAAGCGGCAATCAGACTAAATTATTGTACTAGTTCAATTCCAAATAGCCTACTAATTACTACCCTGCCCTTAGGTTATGAATAAACATAAGTACTTTAAGCAAGTAAGATGAAAAGTTGGCAAGTGACTTAGATTAGTTGGTATTTTAATGCGATAGTGCATCAATCAAATCAAAGTTGGTTATATTGAATAAAAGTTAATAACTTCAAAATATTGGTACGTTATGAAAAATAAATGCTAGTAAGGTAGAGTATGCGGTAATCTTGGAAGTATAAAGAAATGAACATAATTTTCAAGTTGGTAAGTGACTAAAATTAGTTTGTTAATATGATGAAAATCGGTACATAAGCTAAATTAAAGTGGCAATTTAAAATAAATTTTTCTAACTTCCACGGAGTTAGTTATAAAAATAAATATTGATAGATTACGAAAAGAGTTGGTAATATTTGAAGTATGATAAAATATTTGTACTTGTCAAATCTTGTTGGTAAGTTACAAACACATGACCAGTTAAGTAGGTTATCAAGATTTTTTTTTCTCTAACGATATTTAACATACACCAACCATATCATCAATTTACCCACTTGTAACTGTGAAATTCTTCACTCCTGATATCATAAAACTTGAATTGTGATAAGAGACTCCCATGCGTAAGGATCTGTGGCAAGTGAACAAGCAATCATAATTGGAATAGTCAAAAAGGAAGAGACTCAATTCATCGTTCTTGTAAAAGAAAGCTTATATTAAGCATTGACAATTTTACAACTTAGCAATACGGAGAACAGCAATGTCTCGATCCAGACTAGATTCGAATTGTCCTCTCTTTTTTCACCTTTTGTATTTTGAATGAAAGGATTTACTACTCTTGTGATTCCTATTATTCATAGGACTTTTATTCCATAAATGGGCGACACAAGTAAAGAAATTTTTCTCCTTTTCCTGGAAAAGCATGTAATTGAACTTGAGTGTCATATTTTTCAAATTTTTTTTTTGTTAGAATTCTATTATTCTGGAATGCACCATTAATGCTTAGTTTTATTTTGCGATACCTTGTATGGTTATTTCGCGGGTAAGACACCACAAGTGCCATAACCTCAAGACGCAGGGACACTTAAGTGCCATAACTTCAAAACGGTACACTTAAGTGCCACTTTTTTTTCTCGAGTGGGACACTTAAGTGCCACCTCCGGCGACCCTTGCCGGAAATCCTACGTGGCAATATTTTATTATTATTTTTTGCCTACGTGGCTCGCCATGAGCTCCAAATCGTATAAAAATTAAAAAAAATTTAAAATTTAAAAGTTTTAATTTTAAAAATTTCAATTTCAAAAATTAAAAAAATTTTAAAAAATAAGAAAATTTTAAAAATTTTAACAATTAAAAAAAAGAAATTTTTAAAAATTTTAATTTTAAAAAATTTTAAAAATTAAAAAAAAAAGAAAATTTTAAAAATTTTAATTTAAAATTTTTTTAAAAAAATTTAAAAATAAAAAATTTTTAAAATTTTAAAAAATTAAAAATTTAAAAAAATAAGAAAATTTTAAAATTTTTAATTTAAAAAAAAAATTTAAAAATTAAAAAAATTAAAAAAAATTTTAATTTTAAAAAATTTTAAAAATAAAAAAAGAAAATTTTAAAAATTTAATTTAAAAAAAATTTTAAAAAAAATAAAAAATAAGAAAATTTTAAAAATTTTAATTTTAAAAAATTAAAAAAATTAAAAAAAAAATAAGAAAATTTTAAAAATTTTAATTTTAAAAGATTTTAAAAATTTTAAAAAATTTAAAAATTTTTAAAAATTAAAAAATTTAGAAAAGGGGGGAGGTGGCGGCGGTGAGGGAGCCGCCGGCAGCGCAAGGGAGCTGCCCGTTCGGCCTCCCCCTTTTTATAACTTTTTATAATTTTAATTTTTTTATAATTTTTCTTAATTTTTAAAAAAATGTAAAATTTTCTTAATTTAAAAAAAATTTAAAATTTTCTTAATTTTTAAAATTTTTTAAAATTTTTCTTAAATTTTTTAAATTTTTTAAATTTTAAAATTTTTAAAATTTTTAAAATTTTTAAAATTTTCTTAATTTTCTTAATTTTTAAAATTTTTAAAATTTTCTTAATTTTCTTAATTTTTAAAATTTTTTTAAATTTTCTTATTTTTTAAATTTTTTTAAATTTTCTAATTTTTAAAATTTTTTAAAATTTTTGAAATTTTTAATTTTTTTAAATTTTTTAAATTTTTAAAATTTTTCTTAATTTTTTTAAATTTTTTAAAATTTTTTTTTTTTTTTTTATAAAATTTTTGAATATTTTAAATCTAATTTAATTAATTTATATACTATTATTTACACATAGACGCGAAACGGCGTCGTTTTGCATTTTCTACGCCACGTCGCATGCAAAACGACGCCGTTTTGGACCGAGCTCACCTGGAAAGTCGCCACGTCAGCCATTTGGCCGGATTTTGCCGGAGTGGCACTTAAGTGTCCCATTTTACTCCGATGATGGCACTTAAGTGTACCATTTTAAAGTTATGGCACTTTGTCCCGACGTGCAAGTTATACAGACTCAGGTGTCCTCACCTCGTTATTTCCTTATATTGGCCATTACCCTTTATGGTTAGTCAACCCGTTAACGTAATAAAACATAGCATGTTTGGAGAAAATTGAATTAAGCAATTCATTTAAACTGATTTGCCCAAAATAGAAAGAAATATCCGATTCTGCTCACTATATTGGGCTTGTCATTAAATGGATATAATAGTATGAAACCTTTTTTTTTTTTTTTTTTTTTGTTACACTAAGGATCATCAGGATTTTGCAGATTTTGTTGATATGTTTGACCGGATCTAACCCCATTTGGACGTAATACGTAACAAACAGGTGGCTTCCATATTTTAGTTAGCAATTGGAGATAAGAACCAACGTACTAATAGGAAATTAAATTAATTTGCCTACTCATTAGCATTGGTCCACACGGATAACTTTCTTTTCTCGGATTAATAGCAATTTTGTCCGAACAAAGAAGGAAAATAAAATCTTAACCACAAAGTGAATCCAGAAAGCTGTTGAATAGCAAGACCACCCCTCATAGAGGCAAGCCGGCACTATAAGATCTCGCCTTCTGCCAGTACTTTGGCGACACCCAACTCTTTCACTCACTATCTAGTGTCATCGCTCTAAAGATTACTCTGGCCCAAAGCATCAGACTAAGTTCTTCATACATACAGGTTTGCTACCTTGCCCTCTTGTTCTTCTTGGTTAATTTTGATGTGCTCATGAAGTGTGTGTGAGGAATGATGAAAAAGCAAATATCTATTCACTTGATGTGAAACAATTAGTCAATCTTTCACGATATAATCGTACAACGAAAGTACTTTGAACATGCAACAATTTCATTTCTTTCATTTGTCAAGCAAACTTTTACTGTGATTGTTGAGTCCAAGAAAGATTATAGGTGTTCTTGCTGATGTCCTGCTCCTCGACTGACACCGTATTGTCCTGCAGAGTCTGATTGAAATTGGCTCAACTGGTGAATGCAGCTGCGCCATCCACCGCTGCTCCTGCAGGCGAAGGCATGATGACTAATGACCAGCGCTTCCTGCTGACGGTCATTATTGGAACGTACTTTGGGCCTCATCTCCAAGGGGAAAGGCCCCTCCACAAGTCGGCAATGCAGAGAGTACGCGATAGATTGCCACAGTATATTTCCGATCAGCTGGCTGGGTCCCAGATGATGGTGGTGCAAATGATACACGTGTATTATTACATACTCAGGAAGGCCAGTCAATCTGTCATGGTGGCCCTGCCTTTGTTGCTCAAGTTCTTCTGCGACACGCTTCCAGCCAGAATGCTTGGTCCTGGTTGCAACAACCTGCTGTTCATCAACTTCATTCCAACCAACCTGCACACTTGTTTGCATGTCGAAGAGCGATTTATGGCAATAGATAACATCGTCTTCATCGATAACCCGACCACCTCTTACCTCAGGAAAGAGGTTGTTGCGAGGTTTAAGACTGTGACTAGGCCGCAGGATTTCGTTCTGGAGAAGGATGCTGCCAAGCTACCTAATTATGTCACCGATGAGGTGTTCTATGAAGTGATAGCACGAGAGGGGCGTTCAGACGGACAACCTCATTTTTCAGTGCCCTGTCGTGGTTCTCATGGAAGAAAATGCAACATCAGCGTGGCGTTTTCTCCGCTCAATACGACAGGTGCCGCTGCCACCTGTAGTGCTGGAGTTGGAGTGGTTTGGAATGCAGAAGTGAAGCTTGCAGGATCCATCACAGGGCGTGTGACCCTTGCAGAGTTTGAAGACTGTTACCTGTTTAACGTTTCACCTCCAGGGGTCAGAATAGATCAAAGTAAGTCTCCGATGGCCTAAAAAAACATCAATATTTGTAGGTGAAGAAGCTCATTACTAAATTTTGAGTATTCTCCATTTGGTTGATTCTGATTAACATGGTGATGTATATGTAGTGGAAGCTGCAGCCTTTAGCTGTGAATTCAACATGGATGGCGAGGTCTTGATCGAAGGAGAGATTGCGACAGGTGGGAACACGGTTGAAAGCAGAACAGGAAACCCTTGTCCACCTGGACACTTCTCTCTCCGTTTTCAGCTGCCCGGTTCTGTCTATCCCAGACGTGCCAACTGCAACTTTCGCTCAGATGGGATTTTCGAAGGAATTGTGAAGAAACAGATCAAAAATTGATGACTTGCAGGCAGCTCGGGCTTTGTTTTGAAAGAATGTAGGAAATTACCGTAACTTGATTAGACACAGATCGTGTCCTATGTTTGCTCCTCTGTACCTTTTCCACTGCAAATATAATACAAACAAAGAATGGAATACAATTGCAAATAATTATGTTTACTGAATTTTCCGTAATGAACTACATTTGACTCTAAATTCTTCTTTGATTATAGTATTGAATGAACTGATTCAACTTTTATCTTAGTAAATGCTCAAGGCAAACAGAACAATCCAAAATTATTGATGCAAAATGATATGGGTATCTTTCAAGTGTCAAGCAATGCACCATTGTTCGCTTGGGGTGTCAGATGGGTGGGTTAATTCTCGTTGAAAATAATTTGACCCATATTGACCATTTTCATGCAATATATTTTTAATGACCCAAACTCAATCTGATTCTAAGCTAACCCATATCCGACCTAACCCATATTACTAAAACACATCCATGCTTAAACTTAACTATAAAAATAAATACCAACTCATATAACTCACTTTAAGCTCTTCCGCTGTATTTGATAGTTGAGATAAAATTTATTATATTTTGCGTTTGATGCTTATTTAAGATAGGAGAAAGTCGCATATAAAAGGAATATAGATCGGATAAAATTATCTCATGGGGGAGGTGGGTTTAAGTTGAATATGATTTTTAACATCCATAATAATAAAGTTATTTGTCTCAAATAACAAACTTTTTATATTAATAAATTTAAAATTATATTTCAATATAATAATTTTTTGAATTTCAATATAAGAAATTCAAAATAACAAAATATAACATTTTATTTATTTTAATTGAAGTAAACCACAAGGATAAATGTTGGGAAATTATTTAAGGAGTCGGTGGCTTTGTTTTACTTTTCCAAACTTGACAAGATTGAAAGTTGACAAGTGGTTATAGTTTGGTGGTATATTAATGAGGAATGTCGGTACGAAATTCAAATTATGATTGGTAATTTTGGGTAAATTTAGTAACTTTCATGGCATTAATAAGCCATAGAAATAAATGTAGGTAAAATTTTAAACTAATTGGTAGTCTTTGAAGCACAAAGATATATAGGTTAAAACATTGTCGAGTGACTAAATTAGTTTATGATGGATGTGGTACTTTTTAAATTAAGGTTGGTAGTTTCTTATAAAAGTAAGCACTTCGTGTTGGTAAGGCACATGAATAAATATTTATAGATAATTAAGGTGGTTAGTTATCTTTGAAGCATAAAGAAATGTTGGTAAATTTTTAAAGCAAATGAGATAAAAAGTTGGTAAGTGACTAAAATTAGTTGGCATCTTAATACGACGAATCATGGTAAATCAATCAGACTAAAGTTGGTAATTTCTAATGAAAGTGAGTAAGTTCAAAGATGTTGATAAGCCACAAAAATAAATGTTGGTTCATTATTAAAGTAGTTGATAACCTTGGGAGTATGAAGAAATGTTGTCACTTCTTTTACTAGTAGGGATTTGATCCTGTGGTAAAGGCATTTCCGTGCTTTCGGTTAGGAAATTAATGGCTGTGGATTTAATTCCAAACTTATACAGTTTGCATGCTCTATTTGGTCTTTCCCTGGACAATGATCGAGTCAACCTCGTTAACGAAATAAAACAAAGCACGTTTGGAAGAATCGAATGTAAGCAATTCATTTAATTTGATTTACCTAGAATAGAAACAAATATCCGATTCTGCTCAATAGAATGGGCTTATCATTAAATGGATTTATTAGTATGAAACCTATTTATTTTGGTTTATGAAATTAAGGACTTTCTGGATTTTGTAGATTTTGTTGATATGATTGACCGAATCTAACCTCATTTGGACCTAATATGTAATACTAATAGCAAATAGGTGGCTTCCATGTTTTAGTCAGCAATGGGACATTATGGGCACTTCGATCGGTGCTGGATTAGGAGCGGAGGCATTTGTTTTCGTAGCTGCCACCAGTCGTGTCATGACTGCTTTTATAGATTGAATGGATTGCCCAAGCGCCAAAAACCTTTCTACTGATTTATCATGTCTAATTTTGATTTTGGACAGAAAACAAATTAGGAAAGATTTATTTCAAAACCATGATGATTTAAACATTGTTATTAGATTGTTTACAAATCTTTACACAACTTGGATTGGGATATAAATGGATATGCAAAGAGAATGGGAAGTCTTTTTAGAAAAGCAGTACCTGCAAAATTACATGGAAATGGAACACGTAGTGTGGTGCCTCAAAAGGGTCGCAAATATATTGAAAGTCATGATGTTATATATAACTAGGCTTGATTCGAAGCCTAGAGGTTGAAAGGTTGCAGACTTATCACATTCACCTAGTTAGGATCGTTGAACGAGTGAAGCTAAGTGGATGAGTTTTTTACTAACAACGGTGGGTCAAACCACGGCCGTCGTGAAACCATTTGATTGTTTTTCTAGTCCAAGGAACAACATTGGTAGTGAGTGCATATCACTATGATAGAGATGAACAATCCAATGTCAAAGGAGGTTAAATTAGGGTCGGCTATTGCAAATAATAGCTAGTAACTTTGAAGATATTGATAAAATACAATAATAAATGTTGGTAGATTATTCAAGTAGTTGGTAATCTCGAAAGTATAAATGAACGTTGGTACTTTTAACAATATAAAAATGTCGTACATGTCTATAATCGGCTGGTGGCTTGATATGATTAATGTCGGTGCTTTACTGAAATTAAGGTTGGAAATTTCGAGTAAAAGTTAATAACTTGAAAGGCATCACTAAGCCACAAGAATAAATGTTGGTAAATCATTAAAGGAGTGTGGTAATTTTGTCATTACTGTTCAAAACCTAACAAGATAAAAAGTTCATAAGTGGTTATAGTTAGTTGGTATATTAATGTGAGGAATGTCGTTCGGACAATCAAACTAAGGTTGATAATTTTGAATAAATTTAGTAACTTTCGCAGCATTAATAAACCATCAAAATAGATTGTAAATTTCTAAAGCAATTGGTATTCTTTGAAGTACAAAGAAATATGGGTAAAAAATGGTTAAGTGACTAACTTAGTCGCTAATCATTTTTTGTTACTTTCAAAATTAAGGTTGGTAATTTCTTATAAAAGTGAGCACTTCTAAGCTGTTGGTTAGTTAAAGTGGTGAGGCACAAGAATAAATATCTGTAGATTTTGAAAGTGGTTAGTTACCTTTGAATCAAAAGAAATGTTGGTGCATTTTAAAAACAAGCAAGATATAAAGTTGGGAAGTGACCAAAATGTTGGCATCTTAATTTGACGAATCATGGTACATCAATTATATTAAGATTGGTAAATTTGAATGAAAGTGAGTAACTTCAAATACTGTGATAGGCCACAAAAATAAATGTTGGTACATTAATAAAGTAGTTGATACTCTTGAAAGTATGAAAAGATGTCAGTCACTTCTGCTGAAAAAACTTTTACTAAGTTTTGGAGTCGACAAAACTTTTTGTTTCCACCATCTATTATTCTTGAAGATTTTTTGAAAACCTTTTCTAGAAGCATATCTCATTCTGATGAGCCTAGAACGAGATACTGTCTAGAATGAAGAAGAGTCCAGCATAAGACTTAATGAGTTTGGGATGCAGATCTAGATTGAACTTATTTGGAAGTTATTATACAACGTCTAGTTTCCTAGTAAATGATTTTACTTTCCATTTAACGAATAATGATTGAATCAATCACAACTTGATGAAATCAATTTAGAAGATAAGTTCCTTTTTGAGACAATCAGAATCAAGTAGAAATTCTATTCCTATTTTCAATGGCCACAAGATCCCTTTGAAAGATTCTGTCCAATGGTTTAATTGGAAGAAATTCCTCCGGAGAATGTCAATGGCTAGTATGGCGTGGAGGAGTTTTTAAAGGAAGTCATTCGATTAAGAAGAAGGGGGAATGTGAATTCAAAATTCCAAAGTTTAAAGCTACTCTTATTTATTTGTCTTCGTCTGTCAGCATTACAAAGTGTGATCAAGAGAGAAAACACAAAAAGAGTGTTTTATTGAGTTAGAGAGAGATCTATCACTAAGTGTTTATATTCATAAGTTATAATTTTTTGTTGATCCTATAGTGAAATCCAACGAGTAGGAAGTTAGTGCAGGAGAGTGGATGTAGGGTTGATCTAAGCCAAATCAGTATAAAATTCATTTGCAATTTTTCTTCCCTTAACTCTGTTTATTTCAAGTATGTTGCTTACTTGTTGTTTAGAAATCTAGTGTCTCTTGAAACTGTTTTTGTTCCTCTTTTAGACTTAACGGGAAATTTAATTTTCTTCCGCAACAGTTTGGTAAAATTTCTTTAAACACCTATTCACCCATCTCTAGGTGTTAGATCTAGCTACATCAACTTCTTTTACCACTAGGGATTTGTAAAGGCATTCCCATGCTTTCGTTAGCTTAGAAATTGATGGTTGTGGATTTGATTCCTATTATGAGGAGCTTAAATTAAGTGGGGGCTTTGGCCGTGAATTATTGTACCAGTTTGATTTCAAGTAGCCCACTAATTAATTCCGTGCCCTTAGGTTGTGAGTAAACATAAGTACTTTAAGCAAGTAAGATGAAAAGTTGGCAAGTGACTTAGATTAGTTGATATTTTAATGCGATGGTGCATCAATCAAATCAAAGTTGGTTATATTGAATAAAAGTTAATAACTTCAAAATATTGGTACGTTATGAAAAATAAATGCTAATAACGCAAAGTATGTGGTAATCTTGGAAGTATAAAGAAATGAACATAATTTTCAAGTTGGTAAGTGACTAAAATTAGTTTGTTAATATGATGAATATCGATACATAAGCTAAATTAAAGTGGCAATTTCAAATAAATTTTTCTAACTTCCATGGAGTTAGTTATAAAAATAAATATTGATAGATTACCGAAAGAGTTGGTAATAGTTGAAGTATGATAAAATATTTGACCAGTTAAGTAGGTTATCAAAATTATTTTTTCTCTAGCAACATTTAACATTCACCAACCATATCATCAATTTACCCACTTGTAACTGTGAAATTCTTCACTCCTGATATCATAAAACTTGAATTGTGATAAGAGACTCCCATGCGTAAGGATCTGTCGCAAGTGAACAAGCAATCATAATTGGAATAGTCAAAAAGGAAGAGAGCTTATATCAAGCATTGACAATTTTACAACTTAGCAATACGGAGAACAGCAATGTCTCAATCCAGACTAAATTCGAATTGTCCTCTCTTTTTTCACCTTTTGTATTTTGAATGAAAGGATTTGCTACTCTTGTCATTCCTATTATTCATAGGACTTTTATTCCATAAATGGGCGGCACAAGTAAATAAATTTTTCTCCTTTTCCTGGAAAAGCATGTAATTGAACTTGACTGTCATATTTTTCAAATTTTTTTTTTTTTTGGTTAGAATTCTATTATTCTGGAATGCACCTTTTATGCTTAGTTTTATTTTTGCGATTCCTTGAATGGTTATTTCCTTATATTGGCCGTTACCTTTTATGGTTAATTGGCACAATACACTAAACTCACCTTATACAGTTTGCATGCTCTTTTTAGTCTCTCCCTGGATAATGATTGAGTCAACCCGTTAACGTAATAAAACATAGCATGTTTGGAGAAAATTGAATTTAAGCAATTCATTTAAACTGATTTGCTCAAAATAGAAGGAAATATCCGATTCTGCTCACTATATTGGGCTTGTCATTAAATGGATATAATAGTATGAAACCTATTTATTTTTTTGTTACATTAAGGACCATCAGGATTTTGTAGATTTTGTTGATACGTTTGACCGGATCTAACCCCATTTGGACGTAATATGTAACAAACAGGTGGCTTCCATATTTTAGTCAGCAATTGCAGATAAGAACCGACGTATTAATAGGAAATTAAATTAAATTGCCTACTCATTAGCATTGGTCCGCACGGATAACTTTCTTTTCTCGGATTAATAGCATTTTTGTCCCAACAAAGAAGGAAAATAAAATCTTAACCACAAAGTGAATCCAGAAAGCTGTTGAATAGCAAGACTACCCCTCATAGAGGCAAGCCAGCACTATAAAATCTCGCCTTCTGCCTGTACTTTGGCGACACCCAACTCTTTCACTCACAATCTAGTGTCAATGCTCTGAAGATTACTCTGGCCCAAAGCATCAGACCAAGTTCTTCATACAAACAGGTTTGCTACCTTGCCCTCTTGTTCTTCTTGGTTAATTTTGATGTGCTCATGAAGTTGTGTGTGAGGAATGATGAAAAAACAAATATCTATTCACAGGATGTGCGACAATTAGTCAATCTTTTACGATATACTCGTACAACGAAAGTACTTTGAACATGCAACAATTTCATTTCTTTCATTTGTCAAGCAAACTTTTACTGTGATTGTTGAGTCCAAGAAAGATTATACATGTTCTTGCTGATGTCCTGCTCCTCGACTGACGCTGTATTGTCCTGCAGAGTCTGATTGAAATTGGCTCAACTGGTGAATGCAGCTGCGACATCCACCGCTGCTCCTGCAGGCGAAGGCATGATGACTAATGACCAGCGCTTCCTGCTGACGGTCATTATTGGAACGCACTTTGGGCCTCATCTCCAAGGGGAAAGGCCACCCCACAAGTCGGCAATGCAAAGAATACTCGAGAGATTGCCACAGTATATTCCCGATCAGCTGGCTGGGTCCCAGATGATGGTGGTGCAAATGAGACACGTGTATTATTACATACTCAGGAAGGCCAGTCAATCTACATGGTGGCCCTGCCTTTGTTGCTCAAGTTCTTCTGCGACACGCTTCCAGCCAGAATGCTTGTTCCTGGTTGCAACAACCTGCAGTTCATCAACTTCATTCCAACCAACCTGCACACTTGTTTGCATGTCGAAGAGCGATTTATGGCAATAGATAACATCGTCTTCATCGATAACCCCAGCAGCTCTTACCTCAGGGAAGAGGTTGTTGCGAGGGTTAAGACTTTGACTGGGCCGCAGGATTTCGTT